>NC_092725.1:128539424-128786518 GCF_047496885.1 Scyliorhinus torazame
GGGGACTCATTTCCTACGTGCCAGCCCCTGTAGCCCTGCGCCATGCTGCGTCCGGGCTGGCGCATTGACGGAAGCCACTGTGCATGTGCGCATTGGCGCCGGCGCCACTGCGCATGCGCAGATCCCGCATTGCCCAGTTCGCACCGGGATCAGCAGCTGGAGCGGCGTGTACCACTCCAGCGCCGTGCTGGCCCTCTGTCGCGGCCAGAATTAGTCCTGGGAGTGGCCAGTTCACGCCGTCGTAAAACGCGACGGCGTTTACGACGGCGTGGACACTCTGCCCCGAGATGGGAGATTCCCACCCTTTATTTCTCTTCAAATCCTTGCTCTCAGGTCTTTAGGCCTCCTCCAGGAATACAACATCCACAGGCTACTGGAGAGAGAGAGACAGCCCTCACACCGATCTTTCTGGAGAAAATTAGCTAGGTCAGTTCACCGTGCTACCAGAATCAAAACTGAAACCTCCAGGTCTCTGAACCATTCCATTGGGATAAGAGCCAATCACCACCTGTTACCAGGCAAAGTGTAGCCTTTTGGGCCAATTCATTGGCCGCCAGCCAAATCAATCAAATCAAGTCCCAGCTCATCTGTCTCACTGGTGCTCGCCAGTCTGCACCTCCATTTTAAACTAGCTTCTGGATTCTTCTGCTTGAATTAAAGACTCAGGCTGCTTGCCTTGAAGACACATGCCCATTAGTCATCCATGGAGCAAAAATGTAAAGGCAGCAATAAAAGAAAGGGGAACTAAGAGAATAAACAGGAAGGACCCTTGCAATATCTTCTAAATTAGAATTTATCTATTTATGTTTTGCATTATAATTTTATCTGTTGAGAAAATATTGTCCTTTCTACGTTGCCTTTTGTTACTGGGACAAGCCGATGCTAGTGGCAGGAGTAATTATTCTGTTCATCGTTGCCAACCTTTGAAAACTAATGTAAAGCTGTTAGGTTCACGAACAAATTCATGTAATTAAATACTTTTTCAAGATTTGATTGACATCTCTACTAATTACTCAATGATCAATGTCTATTTCCAACAAAAATGTGCATCTTGATTTGGGGGAACTGTAATGGCAGTTACCGATTATTGATTTAATCTGAAAACAAGGCTTTCATGGGAAGTTCCTGGCTCTCTCTTGACATTTTATCTTGCCGTACAAAGCGCTTATACCAGGAGTGCTAATCATAAAATTTTCAAGTATTCAGTTAGAATTATCGATACTGGCTCCCGTGATTAATACACAGATGTATACAAAACAAAAGACATACAAAGGGCCTTATATAAATGAAGTAAAATGGATCAATTTTGTTACCAAGGCTATACTATGCATCCTTCTGTAATCAGTATTTGAGATTGTCTATATTGTATAGATTGTTTTTTGGAAGGCAAGCCATAAATAATATGGCTTTTCTGTTTAGTCCAAAGCGCTCAATTTAATCTGAAATTAGAACCCATGAACTAATCTAGTCATTAATTTGATTTGTATCTGAAAGATATGGTGTCCTCCCATCAGGCAAAATTCATACAAACATAGCTTCTGAAACAACCAAAATCAAAACCTATAAATTAAACTGCAGCCATGAAGTTACAAAAATGGTCACTTGGTAAGTTGCATGTCTGTTGCAGTGCAAGATTTTTCTGATGTAGTTTGAATAATTTGTTACACACACACACACACCTGTGGATATAAATGTTGGGTAGGTTTCTACTTTTGGATGGTGGGGTGGGAACCCACCACCCGAAGTGGCAGCAGGGAACACACCCGGCCAATACTGGCTGCCCCACAGCCATTCACTGCTCCAAGAAGCGTAAATTTTCTGCCCCTCACTTGGGAGGGGATCCCGCCTCAGGGAGCTACCTGCCAATCTGATTGGTGAGCTGCTTAGTTGTTCCAGCAGCATCTAGTGGCCTGGACTGGGACTACATGCAGTCCCCAGATTCTCAAAGTCCCAAAGTACAGGACCAGGTAAGTGTGGGTGGTGGGGGAGTGGAGGTGAAACTGGGGGTGGGGGAAGTCTCGAGTCTCTAGGTGTGGGGCGGAGGAAAGGTGCCAATGTGGAAAGGAGACCTCCTCCTCACCAAGGCCCGAGCGATGTGACTTTATGTACTGCTTCTGTTCCCAAAACCCTCCCGCCAGGCTGAAAAGTAATCATCAGGACCTCAAATGGGGCAATTGGGAAAGCAGCGGGAAGGTTGTTTCAGTAGGACCATATTGGTGTCTTTAACCTTTGAAGCGGGACTGCAAAATGAGCTCTGTGTTCAGACTGTTAGAAGATAAAACCAGTTTCCCACAGTCTTTCAGGGCAAGGTAGCTTTGTTGGGAAAGAGCCTTTTAGCACCAGAAAATAGGCCAAAGCTATTTAATAACTTTTTGTCATTGAGATGTGGTCATATATTTTTCCTTTCCACCAATTTTGCAAAAAGGATTAAACTATTTTAATTAAGGTACAGATGTGATATTGTGATTTAACAATGATGAGCAAAACATAAAGACAATTCCGTTCAACATGAAGCAGGGTGGCAGCGCCATGAACATGACAAAGATGCCCTCAAATGACGGAACCCATGCCTTAAGCCCTGGCAGCTTACAATGCAAGTTATTCTTCTCATTTCTGCTACACTGCCTCCTCCTCTCTTCCTGAACGTTTTGCTGGTGATATGGGTTGGTCCTTCATTATCACAGTAAGAAGTCTTACAACACCAGATTAAAGTCCAACAGGTTTGTTTCAAATCACTAGCTTTCGGAGCACTGCTCCTTCCTCAGGTGAATGCCTTCCTCAGTTGAAGGAGCAGTGCTCCAAAAGCTAGTGGTTTGAAACAAACCTGTTGGACTTTAATCTGGTGTTGTAAGACTTCTTACTGTGCTCACCCCAGTCCAAAGCCGGCATCTCCACATCATCTTCATTATCACAGCACACCACACAAAACTGAAAATACGGTTAGCTGTTCTGCAAATGGTCCAGGCAGCAGAAACATTGCTTGAACATGCAGATGGCCTGTTCTCTGAAGCTTCTGATGGTAGCACGGCTCTCACTGTGTGCCAGCGCCGCAGCTGTGACAGGCCTCCAGCCAGGAGTTAAGAACCATGTCAGAAGGTGACTGCCCAGTTGCCCAGCAGCTAGCTTGTGACCTCATCTGATTAGGGTAAAAGCAACACAGAGAACTGGACCAAGATGAATGCATTAATGACTGCTGCCAAGACATTGTCGATGACTGGAAAGAAGCTGAACATTGTGAGGATGGATTTCCTTTCCTTCAGAAACACGTCAGAATATTGTTGGGAATCACACATGTACTTGCCTGGGAGAAGCCCAGTACTCTGTATTCCTGCTTCACACTGTCCATTAGTCAAGTAATGTAGCTGATCCTTCTGGCCTGAAGACCCTCCGTGAATTCTCCGATACCATGGTGTACAGCAACCTGGGAGATGTTGCTGATTTCATCAGCTGCAGCCTGAAACAATCCAGTGGCAAAACCAAGAAGGTCATGATGACCTAAACAGCTACAGGTGATGCACGCTCCAGCACCTTCAGTGGAAGTGGATGCATGAAGCCCACATACAGGAACTCCTTAAAATAAATTGCCTCTAACCACTCTTCGGTACTAAACCTGAGACATCTATTGGTGTTTTAGCGGTGTTTTAGCACCTCCAGGCAAGTTCAAATTATGGTTACCAAAAGTTAGATGATCAACAAAGCTGTGTGATAAAACCAGACCTTCAAATAGGCATGTTTTGGTATCACAGCACCTGTTTTGGACCCATTTTCACTCTTTCACCAAAATTACCTTCAAACATGCCTCGACTGGGGGAAGCACTGCGGCACAGTGGTTAGCACTGCTGCCTCACAGCACCGAGGTCCCGGGATCGATCCCGGCCATGGGTCACTGTCCATGTGGAGTTTGCACATTCTCCCCGTGTCTGTGTGGGTTTCACCGCCACAGCCCAAAGATGTGCAGTAGGTGGATTGGCCACGCTAAATTGCCCCTTAATTGGAAAAAAATAAATGGGTACGCTAAATTATTTTTCAAAAATGCCAATATCTAGGTTAGATATTGCTTGGCTGCTCCTACAACCAAAGGTACGTCAATACTCAAACTGCAAAATCTAAAGTCAGCTGTTTTCACTGGAACAATTTCATTTCAGGGCAGCACGGTAGCATTGTGGTTAGCACAATTGATTCACAGCTCCAGGGTCCCAGGTTCAATTCCCGGCTTGGGTCACTGTCTGTGCGGAGTCTGCCTGTCCTCCCCGTGTCTGCGTGGGTTTCCTCCGGGTGCTCCGGTTTCCGCCCACAGTCCAATGATGTGCAGGTTAGGTGGATTGGCCATGATAAATTGTCCTTAGTGTCCAAAATTGCCCTTAGTGTTGGGGGGGGTTACTGGGTTACGGGGATAGGGTGGAGTGTGAGCTTGGGTGGGGTGCACTTTCCAAGAGCCGGTGCAGACTCGATGGGCCAAATGGCCTCCTTCTGCACTATAAATTTTATACTTCTATAGGACAATATTAATGGTGTGAATATAATTTTTAATTAGGGAATATATAAAATACTTGGGGATTTGTCCATGGAAAGGAGAAGACTGAGGGATGATCTGACAGAAGTTTATGAAGATAATGAGAAGAAACTTCCAGTTCTGGGTGCGACCAAATTAGGGGTGATAAATACAAGATAGTCACCAAATAAATCCAAGTTCCAAAAGAGGATAGACATCTTTAGCCAGAAAGTGGAATTTACTCCCAAGTGGAGTAATTGAGGCAAATAGCAAAGATGTATTCAAAGGGAATGCTAGACAAACGCAAGGCAGAAATGAATAGAAGATTATGTTGATGGAGTTGGATGAAGAAGGAGGATACAAGACCCGTTTACAGTGAAACACCAGCATGTAGCTTTTGGTCTGAATTGCCTGATCTGTACCATAAATGCATTATAAAAATTATTTCCCTTGGTCCTTTTTTTGTTGCTAGTTCTATTTACCCTTGAATGGTAAGTTATTCAGTAATTTGCAATACAAAGTTGTATTGTTATGAGTGTCCTGATGCTTGCAGACTCTGAAGAAGTTATCTCTGGTTTGTTTAATGGACAAAACTGGGCTGCACGGTAGCACTGTGGCTTCACAGCGCCAGGGTCCCAGGTTCAATTCCCCGCTGGGTCACTGTCTGTGCGGAGTCTGCATGCTCTCCCCGTGTCTGTGTGGGTTTCCTCCGGGTGCTCCGGTTTCCGCCAACAGTCCAAAGATGTGCAGGTTAGGTGGATTGGCCATGCTAAATTTCCCCTAGTGTCCAAAAAGCTTAGGAGGGGTTATTGGGTTACGGGGATAGAGTGGAAGTGAGGGCTTAAGTGGGTCGGTGCAAACTCGATGGTCCGAATGGCCTCCTTCTGCATTGTATATTCTATGTTCTTTGTTCTAAAACATTGAGGAAAGCATATTAAATACTGTTTGTCCAATACATTGTCCTCTGTCTCTGGTGGCAATCCTAATAGCATCAGTAAGAGTTTTTGCAAGGGTGGGCGGCACAGTAGCACAGTGTTTAGCACTGTTGCTTCACAGCGCCAAGGTCCTGGGTTCAATTCCCGGCTTGGGTCACTGTCTGTGCGGAGTCTGCACGTTTCATCCAGGTGCTCCGCTTTCCTCCCACAAGTCCCGAAAGATGTACTTGTGAGGTGAATTGGACATTCTGAATTACCCCTCAGTGTACCCGAACAGGTGCCGGAATGTGGCGACTAGGGGATGTTCACAGTAACTTCATTGCAGTGTTAATGTAAGCCTACTTGTAATAATAATAAAGATTATTATTACTGTTTTGTTTGTACAACTGTTTAAACATTCTCGTGCTCAATAATAATCTTTATTTTTGTCTTGTATGGTAGCTAAAGAAGTGTATATTCCTTTCACATCTACACCCATGTGATAAGTTTTCTTCTCACTGTCATTTCATAGTCTCATAGTAACTAAATCCAAATTGATTGACAGTAGCTGGTCTTGTTTGCACTCTACCAGTGTTTATATGACAACTATCGTTGGCCAAGCTGTCAAAAAGGTAATTGGACCCAATGACCTTCTTCTTCCTAAGGATTATTGCCTTTCATGAATATGGTGCACAGAACTGCTGAAAAGATAGATATTGAAATTATTTTATAATTAAAGATCTTAAATTTTTAAGTATGTTTTATTCGGGTGGCTGCTCATACTACTTTCACAAGCACTCAGACATCAGTGAAGCTCCGTAACTGAAGTGCCCCACATATGGAGTCAAAAATAGATTTGGTGTATTTGTAATTCTAATTACTGAGAACAAGCAATGATTAAAAGCTGGATTGAAAAACAAGGCACTCAATATTAATAGTGTTGCACTTCCCTAATTACATTTTTACTTAGCTGAACTTCTTCTTGCAGTGTCATTGAATTTAGCTGGTTTTTCATGATCGTGAGTTTCTATTTGTGAAATGTTTAGCTTTAGTGGCTAGCCCTGCAATTCTGTCCATGAGGATGTTTATTTTTAAAAGTGGCTTCAATTAAAAATGAATGTTATCTGTAGTTCACCTGGCAATCCTCCAAGACAATCAGCTTTAATGCAGGCTCACTGAGGACTCTGCAGTATCAAACCCATGCCCAGCTGTAACCTGGCCCCATTTCTAAGACTTAAGAGGCGCACAAGCCATATCCCTCAACTACTGAAATATCTGAGACTAAGTCAGATTGTATTGTTATGAATATTTATATTTAATATAAATATAAATATGTGTGACAATATTGTTAGTTTGAATTGCAAAAGACACTGGAGATGAGAGAATTAAAAACTGGATACATAGCTTTTTTTAAATGAACACATCTCCTGGATCAGGGTGTTTCAAACTGCTGGTCACGACCCACAGGTGGATCGCGGGTGGGTGTCGGGAGGGTCGCGGAGCGATCAGTCACACCATTCCCGATCGCAGGAGAAGCGCCCAATGGTCACGACCAGCTTTTAAAATGAGAATGCCTGCTGCGATAGGTTTTGAAGTAGAACAATGCAGTCTTCCAGTCAGATGCGGCGGCAGAGAGCAGGTCACCCGCCCGCCACACACACCGACATCAAGCACCCTGTATGTCTGTGCTTTTGGTGTGAAATCACAGAGGAGAGGTTCCTCCATTTTCTCGCTGCAAGCAAGCAAGGCAATCGGACTGTGAAGAACTAAAGGTGGCTCATTGCAAACTAAGAAAAGAATGAAATTGGGAACAGAAGCAGTATAAAGATGATTTCTTGAGGTATGGCTTTGTTGATTGTGCCAATGAAAATCAGGATGTACTCTGTGTTACATGCAGGAAAGTACTGGTAAGTGAAAGTTTAAAATACTCAAAGTTTCAAAGGCACACCTTGGGCGAGGGGCAAGGTTGAGAAAGCGGAGCCTTCATGAATAACCTTCATGTATAACCATTAATAACAAGATGTACCTTCAGTTGGAGACAACCCAACTTTAACAACACTAATTGAACTGAAAAGTAGTGTACTCTGGAAGCATCCTTTAAACCATAGGCGCACTTATTTAACATCCAAAGTTTTTCCACTACCTCTGGTACCTCCTTAGGAGGTTTGGGAAACATTTCCCTCTGGAGGTGATACCCTTGCAGAAATTCAATTTTTATTAGTTTATTGACTTACATTCACAGGAAAATGTTTCCAAAGGGCGAAACAGATTTTCAATGACCCTCCCTGGTGTCGACGGGTTCACTCTGACTTCTTTATCTGTTAAACATTCTTCAAAACCCTGGACTACTAACCCAACCATGGCCTTCTAAGTTCCATCTGATAGAACCTTTTCTATGCAGACCATAATTATTATGTCGGACCAGTCATGATCTCATTGAATGGTGGAGCAGACCTGAATGGCAAATGGCCTTCTTCTGCTCCTATGTCATATGATCCAATGCTGGCCGACCCCTATTTGTAGCCTTTGAATACACACCAAATTCCCTCCAACTATCCAACTCCTACAGTTTGGCCTCTCATATAGGGATACCCCAATTTGTTAACCGTCACCAAAACTTCTTGCTTCTGGTATTTTGTTGTGATGGTTCTGCTTCTGCCATCTTACTGTGCCATCTAGAAACATAGAAAATAGGTGCAGGAGTAGGCCATTCGGCCCTTCGAGCCGGCACCACCATTCAATATGATCATGGCTGATCATGCAAATTCAATATCCCACTCCCACTTTCTCTCCCTTCCCCTTAATCCCTTTATCCACAAGAGCCACCGCGTCCAGCTTCCGCTAGAATGTATCCAACAAACTGGCCCCATCAGCTTTCTATCAGATTGTGACCCCTACCTGCCTGTTGGAGTATTTCTAGGCTGGCATTGTTATACCCCATACTCTATATACCCCATCTGAGGACATATCCACTGTACCTAAATGCGTCCTCGCCCAGGATTCATCACCCGACCCATCACTAACTTGAGCTACATTTCCTTATTTTCCAAATTTTCCATTCTTGCACTCCTTTCTTCTAATCCATGACCTTCACTGGTTGTATTATCATCCTGGACATTCAACCAATTCTTATATTTTCCAGTAGATTTTCCTGCCATTCCCACTATTGTTGCATCCCTCCAGTTCTCCAATACTGGTGTGATACCCAGGAGGCCACTTTGGGCAGCTGACCTCTGGACAAAATAGCCCTTTCCTTTTCATCAAAATCAGGTTTTCTACCAATATCTAACTCCTGATCTATCATACCTTGCCCCGCTGACTCTGTCCTGCAGAATACAGAGTATACAATGACGTGGTGCTTCATCATCTTCTAGCATATTTGTTAGGTTCTGCAACTTCATCATTCACTTGATGACCTATGAGGAATGGGCTTTAATTGTTGAATAACCTTAGTTTCTTCCCCGTGTGTCCTATAACTTTCCCTTGGTGTCTCTATTCCCTTTGCCCTGCTCTCTGAAATGAAGCCTCCCTCAGATTGTCTTGTGTGGTGTTCAAGCCACTCTCCTAATTCTCTGAAACTCAAGCCTTGATAAAATCATTCCTGGCTGGCATGTAAGGCATTCAAGTAGGCAAAGAAAAAAATAGAGCTACTGCTAGTTACTTCGAGGGCAAGGCGAGGGCATCTAACATCCATACATCAACATGTCCGGATTATACCCCACAATAATTTGCAAAGAATTTTAGCATGCACTGCCCATGCCAGCACCGTTTACAACTTGCAATCCGATTGGTCGGTCAGTATCTTATGCAATATTTCATCAATTACTGCATGATTTCTTTCACATAAAGCATCACTGAATGGGCTCCAGCCACAGTATTCATGCCAATAATATTCAGATTCTCACGTCTCCCCAAATTCATCATTTGAGAATTCTCCATTAGCCATCAGAAATGTTGTGGCATTCCTAGTCCAGTACCAACTCATTTTTCCATGACTTTGCTTGGTTAGTATGGTTATCCTTGCCATTTATCACCGTAGAGGGCTAAATCTAGTCAACATATCTATAAAATGTCGCAAAAAAAAATCTTTGTCCCATATCTTTAGATCAATTTCCATTACATCTTTAAACTCTCAGGCTAGAAGAAGACTTACACAAGACATGTTAGTTTCCTCCACTATTTGACACAAAGATCGCATTGAGCCGTAACTTGCTCAATAAGATTTTCGTATTGTTTATATACTGCTCTAGCATCCTGCAGCAAAGCCTTTAATTTCTGTGATGAAAGGTGTGCGAATTGTCTGCATAACTTCCAAATAATTATTTTCCTGTCAATCAAACTCATCAACAGAAGTCAACAGCACTGCCTGGACTCCTCAACGAGGAATATCTGGCTTTCTCAGTGGTATGCAGAAATGCCCTGGCCGAGTGAAATGTAAAATCCATGACTTTCCCCAAAACAATATTTTGTCATTTTCCACATCTATTTCAACTGTGCTTTGCTCATCAATAAAAGGTATCTCATTGGAGAACACATCAGAAGAGATTTATCCCAGCTATCTTACAATGGAAGGCTACTTTTTTGAAAGACATTAGCACATCGCCATCCCCAGACCATACACTGATTTTCCTTGTCAAGGGATTCCAAGTAGCAATTAATCCAGCTGTTGTATCTGTAAAACCTCAGATACTTTCAACCAGTTCACTTACTCAAAGGTTTTACTTATGTAGCCACCTAAATTAGCCAACTCCCGATTTAAAATGGTGAACGGCAAAGGCTGATGGGAAAGTCAGCCAACATAGACAGAAACCAGCAGCTGCGGGTTTGCTGTGTATTTACCTCTGAAAAGGCCAGGCAACATCGATACCAGCGACCATCAGCATAACAAAGTAGCAGGCACCTGCATACTGATGAGCAATCCCTGGGAACAATAAGTAACATTTTGGACACAAAAAGCAAAGCCAGACTCCTCGGCGCCAGCAGGAGCCAACACAAAGGAGGTGAACGAGCACCTTAAGACCGCCCATCGATCAGGGAACCGCTCCAGTATTGGAGAAAATCGAACCAAGCGATTGGGACAAAGTCCAATCACTTGGGACCAGGTACAGGGTCCGCCCCGAAAAGTGGGAAACCCCTGGGGACTATAAGTGTTGAGCCCAAGTTCAAATCACTCTCTTCACCTCTGCGTCCTGCCCGGGTCACCCAGCCACACGAACCAACATTGACCATGACCGGTGCAGTGACCCCCGACAAAGTAAGTCTTAATTCAATGCTTGCTACGAGATAGGCGCTCCTAGCTACCATTCCGTACCAACTTCGAATCCCGCAGACTCAGAACCCGAACGAAAGGCCATTTGTTCCCCTGACCTGGTGGGCCAGTCCGAAGTTAAGTATAGGCCTGTTAGTTATAGAAATAGCTTAGACGTAGAATTTGTGCATGAGTAGCGATTACTGTGTATAATAAATGTGCTTTGATTTGAATCTTACTAATCTGTGTATTGGGTTATTGATCATTACTCGGACTTGAACTTCGTGGCGGTATCATAAAGATACCTGGCGACTCTAGAGCAAAGGTAATTAAACAGAGCAACTGAACCAAGGAGAAAGTTAGCAACACTTAGGCTGCCTTTATTTACAAGGAAACAAGCCACAAACGCAAGTTCAAAATTCAACGATATTTATTAAACACAATTAACCCTTATATTACCCACAAAATGGGCAGCATGGTGGCGCAGTGGTTAGCACTGTTGCCTCGCGGTCCCAGGTTCGATCCCGGCTCTGGGTCACTGTCTGTGTGGAGTTTGCACATTCTCCCCGTGTTTGTGTGGGTTTCGCCCCCACAACCCAAAGATGTGCAGAGTAGATGGATTGGCCTCGCTAAATTGCCCCTTAATTGGAAAAAATGAATTGGGTACTCTAAATTATTATTTTTCAAAATATATATTACTCACAAAATACTAGCGGTACCCAAGATCAGTGTATACTACCCGTAAAGATGGCTTGATAGGCTACGGGTCTGATTACTGGAATTCCCATCTTCACGAAGGTGGTTCTCGTTTGTCTCTTCCGTACTTTCTTCCTTCCTTCTGGTCTGATCAAGGTTTGGTCTGGTCTGGAAAATGTGAAAAAGGAGAAGAATAAAAATAAATAAATAAATAAAGGTTTGGTCTGGTCTGGTCTTCACTTCTCCGGTCTGGCCAAGGTGATCTCCCACGCTGGGTCTTCGTAGCCGAGGGATCCGGAGTGCCAGCTTTTAATCCCCTCTGCTTTTGTGCACTATTCCCACTTCCTGTGGCCTTTTGCCAATGAGGTAATGAAAAAGGGCTTTTAGTGTCAAGTGATCTCATTGAGATGTCACCTGGGCCCGCCCCAGGTGTCCATCTCCCGTGGCCGTGTTTGCATGTACACCAAGTCAAATAAAGTGACAGCGGGAACTCTAGGCGCCCAAGGGTTTGGCCCAACCTAGGTTTGCAACAATAGGCTGGTGCATATCAATTGGATCGATTACCTCTTGATGGCCGATTGACAAGGCAGGTCCGGACATGTCTTGGCAGCCTGTTTGACCTCTAGTGTATTCTTGGCTAGACCGAATTCCCATGTGGCTGTGTGCTGGAGTGGCTGTGGCTTGTTTTAAAGTGTTCAATTCTTTAAATTAAAATGGCCAATTTCAATCGGGCCTAAGTGCTAATCCCTGGTAGGTCACCACACAGCCCACTCCATACACGGTGGAAGCATCTAGATAACTAGCCATGTGATATTAACCCCACACCACCAAGGTAATACCAGACTTGTATTTAAACACAAGACATTAATTATCCATTAAATAGCATGTCAATAAATCTGATACATTTTTTAAAATTTAGTTTGCTTTACCTACAAAATATTGAGTAAAGTTTAAAAAATGAATTCCTTAGCTGTACAGAAGGCATGGTGGCACAGTGGCTAGCACTTCTCCCTCACATTACCAGGAACCCAGGTTCTGTTCCGGCCTTGGGTGGCGATGACTGCGTGGGTTTCCTCCGGAAACTCCGGTTTCTTCTCCAAAGATTCTTCCAAAGAAGTTTGGGTTAGGTGGCTTAGCCGTGCTAAATTGCCCCTTAGTGTCGAGGGATGTACAGGTTAGGTGGGGTTACGGTTTTAGGGTGGGGGAGTGGGCCTATGTAAGCCCCTCTTTCAGAGGGTCGGTGCAGACCCGATTGGCTGAATAGCCTCTTTCTGCACCGTAGGGATTTTTTGATTGTCCGTGAAATGGAAAGTCTCAATTTTGAACCAGATTCATAGTGTAAATATGTTTCAGCAAGTGCCAAACATTTAAAAGACTACCTGATGCTTTTCAAAGAATATTTTATTCTGATCTGGACATTTACATTAAGTGCTAAAGATCCCAAACCAATAGGAAACTATAGTCTTATAAGCAGCCAAAGGAACTTTTACCTTGAGGTTAGCAGATAATAAGAGAACTATTTCCATGTTATTCTAATGGTTGTGCTGTATGTTCCAATTGCACCACTTTTTTTTAAGGATGTTGATTATGCTTTCACAAGCTAAGAAAATGCTGACTAATACTTGATGAGAAATTCAGTTGTGCGTCCTTCTTGGGCTGTGGCTCTTACTGGTTGCAGTGGTTAGCATTTGTGTAAACTCCCAGAAAGTATTACAATTGGTGTGATATCCTGTAAATATCTGAATTTACTTACACCGTATGTACAGAAACTTTATTAAGTTTGCATTTTTACTCTCCAGCATACAGTCACCTGTAAGTTCTGAATTGCTCAGGCCCTGATTGGTGGACTGCACCAGGACCCAGCTGTGTCCATGACTTGCCTGTCTAATGCAAATGAACTTCGAGGCTTAATTTTGATCAGACATCAGGTTGATGTCTTTGACTGTCTGTCCAGCAGTGCCTATTTTGCACCAGAATCCCTCTCTTAATATGTCTGTGTGGTAATACCAGGTATTGCGGTACCAGAGAGAGGAATAACCATTGGCTAGACCGCGGGGTCTACCATTGGGCAATGTACATAGCCCCGCCCTGAGAGGCGGGGTATAAGAACCTGTGCCATACCCAGCAGCCTTCACTTCTGTAACTTCGCTACTGGGTACAGTTCTATCTGATTAAAGCTGAATCGATATGACTCCACGTGGACTCAAGCGTATTGATTGTGCATCAATTTAATCAGATAAATACTTTTGAAGGATGGATCTCCGCATCAAGCCAGCGTGCCTTCAGCTCAGCCCGCACGCAGAAAACGCCACCGAGATTTTTAAGCATTGGCTGGCATGCTTCCAGAGCTACCTCGAGACGGCTTCCGACACCCCCATGGAAAGGCAGAAAATGCACCTCCTACGCTCGCTGGTCGGCCCGGCGATCTACCCCCTGATCGAAGGGGCGGCGAACTATGATAAAACCATGGAACTGCTGGAAGGACACTACATTCGTCCACTTAATCAGGTCTACGCCCGTCACCTGCTGGCAACGAGACGGCAGAGCCCAGATGAGACGCTAGAAGATTTCTACAGGGCACGCACCTCCTGAATCTGACCTACATTAAGGAGAAGTGCGTGTTTAGCACCGACCGTCCAGCCATCCTAGGCTACGTAGTGCGAAATGGAGTCATGGGCCCCGACCCCGAACGCATGCGCCCCCTTATGGAGTTCCCACTCCCTCACTGCCCCAAGGCCCTAAAGCACTGCCTCGGCTTCTTTAGCTACTATGCACAATGGGTCCCTAATTACGCCGACAAGGCCCGACCCCTAATCCAATCCACGACCTTGCCCCTGTCGACGGAGGCCCACCATGCCTTCTGCCGCATCAAAGCGGACATCGCAAATGCCGCGATACGTGCCATCGACGAGTCCCTCCCCTTCCAGGTCGAGAGCGACGCGTCTGACGTAGCTCTGGCCGCCACCCTCAATCAAGCAGGTAGGCCCGTGGCTTTCTTCTCCCGCACTCTCCATGCTTCCGAAACTCGCCACTCCTCGGTCGAAAAGAAGGCCCAGGCCATAGTGGAAGCTGTGCGGCACTGGATGCATTACCTTGCCGGCAGGAGATTCAGTCTCCTCACGGACCAACGGTCGGTGGCCTTCATGTTCGATAATGCACAGCGGGGCAAGATCAAGAACAGTATGTATAATATAATACAGTGGTTCACCACTGAAAGACCCGGCAAGCATTAGAGCTGCTCCCATGGTTTCCCGTGAGGTCAGCACCGTGAATATGGACTCTCACCCTGCCATACTTCCAGTGGCCAATCACAGTGGTCTGAACATTACCTTGGATAATATTCTTCCTTGCCTAATGATGCCCTGAGGCAATAATTCAATCTCTCCTTCCTTTTTGGGAGGAGCAGCACGGTAGCACAGTGGTTAGCACTGTTGCTTCACAGCTCCAGGGTCCCAGGTTTGATTCCCGCCTTGGGTCACTGTCTGTGCGGAGTCTGCACATTCTCCCCGTGTCTGCGTGGGTTTCCTCCGGGTGCTCTGGTTTCCTCCCACAAGTCCCGAAAGACATGCTGTTAGATAATTTGGATATTCTTAATTCTCCCTCCGTGTAGGCGCTAGAATGTGGCGACTAGGGGCTTTTCACAGAAACCTCATTGCACTGTTAATGTAAGCCTACTTGTGATCATAAAGATTATTAAAAATAATTTGTCTCTTTTGAAAGATTTGTGGATGAGAATGTTTAACTCCCAATACTGCCTCGGCTGAAGCTGTGTTTCTGCCAAAGCCATTACCTCGAAATAGTATTTTAATATTTTAAAATGTACAGCCGCCCCTGCAATTGCCAACCTACTTCCCTTCTGAAGGTCGCTCTTGAAACATCACTCTGTGGCTTATTTTGGTGCCGAGCAACATTCAGCCACCAATCAGCAACCGCTTTGCTGTACTAGGACTGGATACAATATTCAAATTACAGCCCAATAGCTGATGTGTTTAGGTCGCAACACCTCTGCTCATGAAATTCCGCCCCAAACCGCTGAAGCAATGCAGGAAACTTCAGGGAGCCATTCTTATGCATTGTGCTTTACTCTTAACATCAACACATTTCTCTGTCTCATCACCTACCCCTCATTGCCCGACATCCCAGTAAAAACAGGATTGCAATATACACTAAAGAGTGAAATATATAAACTAACTCAGATGTTATTGAAGGTGACCCCGAATGGTAACAGTTGTGCATGGTTTGCGCAAAATAAAAATACATTTTGTGCAAAGAGGATTTCAAAAATTAAATCAGCAGTGCTATTTGATGAAGGGATAGAATTTTAAATGAGGTTGCTTCCTCCTTTCTTCTGCATGGAAACTAATAGCTACCTTGCTGTAACTAGGCTAATATTCTAATCAGATTAATGACTGGGACTACAAACAGAACTGGCTTTATGGAGGACACAAACTTAAGCGATTGCATAATACAAGGTTTAATTTGAAACCTATGTGTTCCATGGTGAAATAATGTCCAGCAAACAACTTATCCCATTCTACTTCTTTTTTAACTTGGTGCATGATCAGTTACCACAAAGACGAGAGTAGTGGAATAATCGAGGCTTTATTGAGCAAAGATGTTGTGCCTCCTGTAGCTGGGACCAGAATGGCTGCAGCACCGGCGAGCACACACATTTATACCCCGCCTACTGGGCGGAGCCAGCAGGCAGGGATTTACACATGTACCTCTACTATATTCATAGATTCATAGAATTTACAGTGCAGAAGGAGGCCATTCAGCCCATCGAGTCTGCACCGGCTCTTTTGAAAGAGCACCCTACCCAAGCCCACACCTCCACCCTATCCCATAACCCAGTAACCCCATCCAACACTAAGGGCAATTTTGGACACTAAGGGCAATTTAGCATGGCCAATCCACCTAACCTGCACATCTTTGGACTGTGGGAGGAAACCGGAGCACCCGGAGGAAACCCACGCACACACGGAGAGGATGTGCAGACTCCGCACAGACAGTGACCCAAGCCGGGAAACGAACCTGGGACCCTGGAGCTGTGAAGCAATTGTGCTATCCACAAGGCTACCGTGCTGCCTGATATGGGCAGTGCCGTAATACATGTAATATACTACTAATGGTGACTACCACATTCACCCCCTGTTTAAAAAAAAAAGAGTCCGGCGGGGGGGGGGGCGTGGAAAACATTACAAGTTAAGTCTGTCGGGGGCCTTGACCCCCCTCTGTGATTGCCTCAGTCCTGGTGGTGATGTGGGCACCGACTTGGTCACGTGCGACTCCGGGAGCGTGTTGTCCTTGTCCTCGTCACCCCTGAGTGGAACCAGTGGGAGGACGGATCCTACTGGGGCGGGGGCTGCGGTGAGGTTCACTGGAGGGAGGGTGAGTGGCGCAGGGGTGAATGAGGCAACCGGGGTGGGGGGAGGGTGTCAGGTCGGGGGTCGTGGGTGGGGATCCAGCGGGTGCCAGGTCCCGGAGGGAGACTGTGTCCTGGCGCCCGTCAGGATGTGCCAAGTAGGCATACTGCGGGTTTGCATGTAGGAGGTGGACTTTTTCGACCAAGGGGTCCGACTTATGGGTCCGCACATGTCAGCCATGTTGGGAGTGAGACCCCGGAGGTGGACTTCCTGGGGAAGGCAAACACATGTTCATGAGGGGTCTCGTTAGTCCCGGTGCAGAGGAGCGATCGGATGGAGTGGAGCGCGTCGGGGAGGACCTCCTGCCAGCGGGAGACCGAGAGATTTTTAGACCGTAGGGCCAGCAGGATGGCCTTCCAGACCGTCCCGTTCTCTCTCTCCACCTGCCCGTTTCCCCAGGGGTTGTAGCTGGTTGTCCTGCTCGTGGCAATGCCCTTGCTGAGCAGGAACTGACGCAGCTCATCACTCATAACGAGGATCCCCGATCACTGTGGATGTAGGTGGGGAAACTGAACGTGAAGATGCTGTGCAGGGCTTTGATTACCATGGCAGAAGTCATATTGGGGCATGGGATGGTGAAAGGGAACCAGGAGTACTCATCAATCACGTTCAGAAAGTACGTGTTGCGGTCGGTGGAGGGGAGGGTCCCTTTGAAGTCCATGCTGAGGCGCTCAAAGGGACGTGAGGCCTTCACCAGGTGCGCTCGATCTGGCCGATAGAAGTGCAGCTTGCACTCTGCGTAGACCTGGCAGTCTCTGGTGACGGTCCTGACCTCCTCAATGGAGTAGGGCAGGTTGCGGGCCTTGATGAAATGGAAGAACCGGGTGACCCCCCGGGTGGCAGAGGTCATAGTGGAGAGCCCGGAGTCGGTCCACTTGTGCGCTGGCACATGTACTGCGGGATAGGGCATCAGGGGGCTCGTTTAGCTTCCCCGGGCGATACAAGATCTCATAATTATTGGTGGAGAGCTCAATCCTCCCCCTCAAGATCTTGTCATTTTTGATCTTGCCCCGCTGTGTATTATTAAACATAAAGGCAATCGACCGTTGGTCAGTGAGGAGAGTGAATCTCCTGCCGGTCAGGTAATGCCGCCAATGTCGCACAGCCCCCACTATGGCTTGGGTCTCCTTTTCGACGGAGGAATGCCGGATTTCGGAGGCATTGAGGGTGCGGGAAAAGAAAGCCACGGGTCTGCCCGCCTGGTTGAGGGTGGCGGCCAGAGCTACGTCCGATGCATCGCTCTCCACCTGGAAGGGGAGGGACTCGTCGACCGCATGCATCGTGGCCTTGCCGATGTCTGCCTTGATACGGTTGAAGGCCTGGCGGGCCTCAGCTGTCAGGGGAAAAACTGTGGACTGAATGAGTGGGCGGCCCTTGTCTGCATAATTAGGGACCCACTGGGCGTAATACGAGAAAAACCCCAGGCATCGTTTCAGGGCCTAGGGGCAGTGGGGGAGTGGGAGTTCCATGAGGGGGCGCATCCGGTCGGGGTCGGGCCCTAGGACTCCATTTTCCACGACATAGCCAAGGATGGCTAAGCGGTTGGTGCGGAACACGCATTTCTCCTTATTGTATGTGAGATTAAGGAGTTTGGCGGTCTGGAGGAATTTTTGGAGGTTCGCGTCGTGGTCCTGCTGATCGTGGCCACAGATGGTGACGTTATCTGGGTACGGGAAGGTGGCCCACAGTCAGTACCGGTCAACCATTAGATTCATCTCTCGCTGGAAGACCGAGACCCCATTAGTGACGCCAAAGGGAACCCGAAGGAAGTGATAGAGGCTTCGAACGCAATGTATTGGCGGTCCTCCGGGCGGATGGGGAGCTGGTGGTAGGTGGACTTCAGGTCCACTGTGGAAAAGACTCGATACTGCGCAATCTGATTAACCATGTCAGATATGCATGGGAGGGGGTATGCGTCGAGCTGCGTGTACCGATTGATGGTCTGACTGTAGTCAATGACCATCCTGTGCTTCTCCCCAGTTTTTACTACTACCACTTGAGCTCTCCAGTGGCTCCTGCTGGCCTCAATAATCCCTTCCCACAGAAGCCGTTGGACCTCTGGCCTGATGAAGGTCCTGTTCGGGCACTGTACCGTCTGTGCCTAGTGGCGACGGGTTTGCAATCCAGGGTGAGGTTCGCAAACAGGGAAGGTGGATCGACCTTAAGGGTCTTGAGGCCGCATACGGTGAGGGGGGTAGGGGTCCGCCAAATTTTCAGGAAAGGCTTTGGAGCTGGCACTGAAAGTCCAGGCCAAGTAACAGGGCAGCGCAGAGGTGGGGGAGGACGTAGAGCCGGAAGTTGCTGAACTCTACGCCTTGGACGGTGAGGGTCACGATGCAGTACCCCCGGATTTCCACGGAATGGGATCCGGAGGCCAGGGAGATTTTCTGGGTGACGGGGTGTACCGGGAGGGAGCAGCGCTTTACCGTAGTGGGGTGGGTGACGCTCTCTGTGCTCTTGGAGTCAAAAAGGCAGGTTGTCTCGTGCCCATCGATCTTCACCGTCGTCGTCACGGTCGCGAGGTTGCGGGGCCGGGACTGAACCAGGGTGATGGAGGCGAGCTGTGGCAGATGCTGGGAGGTTCCGGGCTGGTCCGCGATGGTGGAGGTAGCGGCAGGCGATGAACGGCCAGACGAGCAGGGGTCCTGAGACGCCGTCCAAAATGGCGCTGAAGATGGCAGCGCCCATGGCAGGCGACATCAAAGATGGCGGTCCCACACGCCACAAAGGCTTGCGGTGAAGAAGATGGCGGCGCCCAATGGCCGCACGTGGCTTGCAAAGGGGAAAATGGCAGCACCCGTGGGTCACACGTGGGGGGTGTAGGAACGCCGGGCCTGGAAACAGCGGCGACCGACCGGGCCTGGCAAACAGAAACAAAGTGTCCCTTCTTGCCACAGCCGTTGCAGGTCGCGCTCCGCGCCGGGCAGCGCTGCCTGGGGTGTTTGTTTTGCCCGCAAAAATAGCATTTGGGCCCCCCAGAGTTGGCTGGCTGCCGCGCGGCGCAGGCTTGCGGTGAGCTGGAGTCGGCAGCTGGTGGGGCCCACGATGCCCACGAGGGTACCGCGGGGTCATGGGCGTAGGACTGGGCATTACGGGAGGCCACTTCTAACAAATTAGCGCGCTGCCTAGTTCCCGCAAGATCAAGCATACCCCCTTCCAGTAGCCGCTGGCGGACGTACGCAGACTTCATGCCCGTAACGAAAGCACCTCGAATTAAAAGTTTGGTGTGCTGGACTGCCGAAACTGCCTGGCAGTCGCAGTTCCTACCTAGGATGTGCAGGGCACGCCAGAAATCATCCAAAGACTCCCCGGAGAGTTGCTGTCTCGTGGCCAGGAGGTGCCTGGCATATACCTGATTGACTGGTCGAACGTAGTGTCCCTTCAGGAGCTCCATCGCTTCGGAGTAAGTGGGCGCATCCCGGAGGAAAAATATCAGGGCTCACCCGTGAATAGAGGACTTGGAGCTTCTGTGAGTCCGAGGGTTCCTCAGCGGATGTTCGGAGGTAGCTTTTGAAGCAGGCTAGCCAGTGGTCAAAGGCGGACGCTGCTGGAGGGCTAAGCGATCAGGCTTGATGCGGAGATCCATAGTTTAAAAAAAATCTTTGCTCAATAAATTGATGCACTCTCAATTACCACAAAGACGAGAGTAGTGGAATAATCGAGGCTTTATTGAGCAAAGATGTGCCTTTTGTAGCTGGAACCAGAATGGCTGCAGCACCAGAATGGCTGCACACACATTTATACACCACCTACTGGGCGGAGCCAGCAGGCAGGGATTTACCCATGTACCTCTACTATATGGGCAGGGCCGTAATATATGTAATATATTACTAGTGGTGACTACCACATAACTATTTCAAGTAAAGTATACAAAAGCTTTTCTCAACAATTTGGCAGCTTAATATTGTAATGACAGTGTATCTATCGTTTCTACATTTCCACAAATCAATGACTGCACGGTTGCACAGTGATTAGCATTGTTGCTTCATAGCGCCAGGGACACAGGGTTGATTCCCGGCTTGGGTCACTGTCTGTGCGGAGCCTGCACGTTCTCCTCGTGTCTGCGCGGGTTTCCTCCGGGTGCTCTGGTTTCCTCCCACAAGTCCCGAAAGACGAGCTTGTTAGGTGAATTGGACATTCTGAATTCTCCCTCAGTCTCCGAACAGGCACCGGAATATGGTGATGAGGGGCTTTTCACAGTAACTTCATTGCAGTGTTAATGTAAGCCTACGTGTGACACTAATAAAGATTATTATTACTATTACTACATTTTTCTTTCTATTTTCTTATTCTGATCTTTTTTCGATTTTTCAATTGGCCTAACAAGTAAAATGGTGCAAAATGTCCATATATTGTTCATGCCAGATAAATATAATATAAAACATACTATTTTGTTTGTAGCGTCATGAAGTAAATTAATCTTGTGTTTTACTCTGTCAGAGCCGATAAATTATATCATTATACATTCTATAATAATGGAGAATATTTCTTTGTAAACACTTGCAGGTTTAATTTCATGGACAAGAGATAAACATGAAATGTGGGGGAAGTATAGTGATGTTGCTACTGGTCTAGTAAACCCAGGATAGTAACACCCAGGGTAATATTCTGGGCCTGAGTTCGAAACCCACCCCAGCAGTTGGTGGAATTTAAATTCAACAAAAATCTGGAATTAAAAGTCCAATGATGACCATTGTCGTAAACAGCCATCCAAAATCTCCTGTCCTCCCCAAGTGGTATACGATTCACGCCTGCCAGTTGTGGAATATCAGCGGTAGTGGGATGAGGCCTTAAGCGGTCCTTAAAAGCCCAACCTCAAATCTTCCCCACCGCCCCTGCCTTACTTGGAGGGAGTCAGGAAGGTGACCCTCACTCAGCGCAGCCCCACCCCACAACCTCTCAGTCCACTTTGACTGGGGGTGGGAGGAGGGGTGTGAAGGGGGGAGGGGGGGGGGGGGGAGGATTAAATTCTTCCCATATTTGTTAGCCCAGAAATTTTAGGATGTGCAGGTCAATTATCCATGTTTAACATGCTGAGCTTGACATTTTTCACCCAGAGCTCAGATGTGTGATGTTCTCTGGAGAGTCCCTCAAGGTGGCTAATAGTTGTAGTGCTGACAAAGAACATCAAGCTGTGTATTTCAAACAAAGCTGGTTTATTTACACTATTTTAAATGATTTGCACACATTACTAAGTAATAGCTAAGAAAATAACAGTATTAAATCTATGCTACAGAAATATATAAGAACTAACTATCCTGTCTAATCGCTCTCTAATACAATGAACAACTTATCTTAACATCTTCTCTCCAGAATCCCAGGAGTCACAGTATATTGATATGACTACTCTGTGGTGCCATCTAGTGTTGAGATACAAGAACATCATCTTGTTAACCCTTTACACTACTTTACATATCACTACAAGATGTACTTTCCAGAGAATCGTAACAATCATCCACGATTGTTGATTGAAATAGTAAATGGGAGCTCCGTCCAATGTTTTTCAAGCACCTTGGCCCCTCAGTTTTAACAATAAGCCAAGTTTCCTAGACCTGTCCTTATTTGTGAATGGAATGTTGGCATTCACTTTCTTTATTATCTGCGGCACCTGCCTCACTGCCAACTTCTCAATCTCCAGCCGCCAGGAACAACAGTGTACCCATGGCGCCTGGTCAATCCTAAAGTCGGCCATACTTGTGCCACTAATAAAGATTATTATTATTATTATAAATAGGTCCTTGGTGTCTCTATCAGCTAACATCATGACTGGCTTGGTGAATCAGAACAATAGATAGTGAACCTAATCAGGCGTTAGCAGAGAGCTTTTGCAGACTAGGAACTTCACCAGACTTCAAGAGTAGAGTAGCAGAGGGCGGTGCAGTGGTTAGCACTGCAGCCTCCGGCGCCAAGGACCCAGGTTCGATCCCGGTCCCGGCTCACTGTCCGTGTGGAGCTTGCACATTCTCCCTATGGTCTGCATGGGTCTCACCCCCACAACCCAAAGATGTGCAGGGTAGGTGGATTGGCCACGCTAAATTGCCTCTTAATTGGAAAAACATAATTGGGTACACTAAATTTTATTTTTTAATGAATAAAGTAACAGTCCTGAAGTTGGCTGAAGGCATTGGTGCAGCATAACGCCCATGAAATAAAGAACAAACGGTGGTAGAAGAGTGAAGGAAATCCATCAATGGTGTGGGCACCAATGATCATAGAATTTACAGTTCAGAAGGAGGCCATTCGGCCCATCGAGTCTGCACCAGCTCTTGGAAAGAGCACCCTACCCAAGGTCAACACCTCCACCCTATCCCCATAACCCAGTAACCCCACCCAACACGAAGGGCAATTTTGGACACTAAGGGCAATTTATTATTGGCCAATCCACCTAACCTGCACATCTTTGGACTGTGGGAGGAAACCGGAGCACCCGGAGGAAATCCACGCAGACACGGGGAGAATGTGCAGACTCCGCACAGACAGTGACCCAAGCCGGAATCGAACCTGGGACCCTGGGCAGCACGGTAGCATTGTGGACCCTGGAGCTGTGAAGCAATTGTGCTATCCACAATGCTACCGTGCTGCCCTAAATTGTTGATGTGTAGGCTGTCAAGGCGACCTGAGGCCCAAGCAGTTAAGGGCCCACCCCACTGACCTGAATCCAGCCATTTCTTGGCTGGTGGGTTGTGTTAAAATGTCCCCTTTTGAGCTTGAAAATTTCAGCTATGAGGTGAGATTGAATAGGCTAGGGTTGTTTTACTTCGAACAGAAGAGGTTAAGGGGTGACCTAATCGAGGTGCACAAAAGTATGAGGGACCCAGACAGGGTAGACGGCAGAGACTTGACTCCTCTAATTGAGGGATCAATTACCAGGGGACATGGATCTAAGGTGATTTAAAGAAGATTAGAGGGGATATGAGGAAAAACATTTTCACCCAGAAGGTGGTGGGGGTCTGTAATTCAGCACGTAAATTGGCGGTTCAGAGTGAAATGCTCAACTCATTTAAAAGGTTCCTGGATCTGCATATGAAGTGCTGGAACCTGCAAGGCTGCAGATTAGGTGCTGGAAATTGGGATTAGAATTCTTTTTACCCTTTTTTGATCGACGCAGGCACAATGGGGCTGGTTTAGCACAGTGGGCTAAATCGCTGGCTTTTAAAGCAGACGAAGGCAGGCCAGCAGCACGGTTCAATTCCCGTATCAGCCTCCCCGAACAGGCGCCGGAATGTGGCGACTAGGGGCTTTTCAGAGTAACTTCATTTGAAGCCTCCTTGTGACAATAAGCGATTTTCATTTTTCATTTCATTTCATGGGCTGAATCTGCACCTTAACCTTTCTATGGTTCTTAGGACTTTGTAACCAGAGTAGAAATAATTTCACAATGCTGACTCAAATTTAGATCTATCTGCTTTTGTCCTTCATTTACTCAAAAATGGTTGCTAAAATTATGTACAATCTCAACAGCCACCCCTCACAGGAAGACTCCACCCTACAGTCAGTTCAATCTGTGGTCATTAATTTTTGGAAATTCAACAAAATTTTCAGAACTAACACTAACAGAAAGGGAGGTCCACATACCGACAGAGGGAGAAGACTACACAACCACAAAAAAGAAAGAACGAGAGAGAGATACGCACTGAGGAGAGGGAGGTCTAAAAATGAAGAGAGAGAAAGAGAGAGCGATACATACTGATGTGACAAAGAGAGAACTACATCATCAGAGAAAGACAGAGAGACAGCTACACATTGACAGAGAGGGTGAGAATGATGAGAGAGAAAAAGCTACAGGCCGCATGAGAGAGAGAGAGAAAAAAAACTACAGACCCTTTGAAAGGGAAAGTTACACTCCATAGCTACATTTAGCTATACACTGAGTCAGAGCCAGACACAGAGGTATCTCTAATCATTAAACATTCAAGTAATCAGAATAAAACTGTGCTCAGTATTTTGCCCATGGAACTATAGAGGGACAGCAAAAAACACAGCTTCTGTTGTGTTTGAGGTGCTTCAATATTTGGTGGAGTTGACCATTCTGTAAAGTTTTGGACCTGTGGACTGAGAGTTGGTTAATTACCTATTTTGTAACATTTTATTGTTTTTTAAAAATACACTTTATTTATTAAAAACATTTTGTGTCTCATGGTGGGAGAGTCTTAGGGCGCGATCATCCCAAAAGGGAACAAAGTCCCCGAGTAAGCGCGTTTAACCGCGTGTTTCCCGGCACTCGCAGTGCCGCGAAACACGTGGCTATTCAACACTACTCACTTTGAATAAGGGGCCTAAGTGGTGAACACGCGGTCGAGGCCACACATAGCCCCATCTTTTACAATGGGGAGCACCGCTTGCTGGAACTCCCCGTTGTAGCGAGAGATCGGGTCACCATTTTTAAATGGTACCCCAATCTCCGAGGCCCACAAAACAAATCCCCGACCTTCCTCCCCAAGCCCCATCGCAATATAGGAGGGCTTTCACCGGCCCCACTGCGCCGTGGCAAGATGCTTTTCTAGCGCAGCGTGGCCAGAAGATCGCGCCCTTAGTCTGTGCCCTTTCCTCACTGAGACTTTGCAGCAGCTGCACACAACCCCTCCCCCTCCCAGCACATAACCTTGGATCTTGGAATTTGCCAAAACATTGCAACACTCCGTCGTGGGCAACTCTCTGCAAGATCCCGAAATTTCAGACAGACCAAAGAGCATCTTTCACCGAGTTAATGGTCCTCCAACAACCCATAGAGCACCTAGTCTTGCGTTATGGAGCTGATTGGCGTAGAACTACTGCAGTGCAGAAGGAGGCCATTTGGCCCATCGATCTGCGCCGCCCTAGCCCTGCAACCCCATAACCCCACCTGATCAGCACATCCCTGGACACCTAAGGGCCAATTTAGCATGGCCAATCCACCTAAACTGGTCTTCTTTGGACTGTGGGAGGAAACAGGAGCACCCGGAAGAAACCCACGCAGACACGGGGAGAACGTGCAGACTCCACACAGACAGTCAGCCGAGGCTGGGATTGAACCCAGGTCCCTGGCGCTGTGAGGCAGCAGTGCTAATCACTGTGCCACTGTACCACCCAAAGACATGAAACTACCGCACCTCTTTCTAGATGTTCCTGGCAAAGACACATTCCTGAAGTAGGTGGACGCCAGTTTCTTTCCCACTGCAGTCATCTCAAGGGCAGCATGCAGAGGCACTGAGACACTGATCATGCATGAAGGATCTGACAGAAAGGGCCCTTCTTAGTACCAGTCTTGATACTTGTCTGAAAGTTTTGTCAAACAGGCGTTCTGAAAACTGACTTTGGCAGGCCACTGAGGATTCATCCAACAAAATCCACATTCTACTTTTCCTCCTGGAGCTCAAGGGTGTTACTTGTAGAAGACTGTCTGATGGATTTGTAATTAAACATGTTTTCCTGCACAAAATATATCATGAGGGACATCGTGGTCCAGCTTACAAAGGGAAATCATGCTTGTCAAATCTACTGGAAATCTTTGAGGGTGTAATGAGTAGAGTTGACCAGGGAGAACCAGTGGATGTGGTTTATTTAGACTTTCAGAAGGCCTTCAACAAAGTCTTACATAGCAGATTACAATGTAAAGTTAAAGAGCATGGAATTGTGGGTCGTGTCTTCAGATGGATAGAAGGCTAGTGAGCAGACAGGGAGTAAGGATTTGAAATAATATTGATTTGGACAAGGGAACTAAATGTATTATCTCCAAATGTGCTGGGTGGGGTGGGTAAGCTGTGAGGAGGATGCAGAGATGCTTCAGTGTGATTTGGACAGGCTGAATGAGTGGGCACATGCATGGCAGATGCAGTATAGTGTGGATAAATGTGAGGTCATCCACTTCAGCAGCAAAAATAGGAAGGCAGATTATTACTTGAATGGATGTAAATTGAGAGAGATGGATTCTCAGCGAGACCTTGGTGTCCTCGTGCATCAGTCACTGAAAGTAAGCGCGCAGGAACAGCAGGCAGTAAAGAAGGCAACTGGTATGTTAGCCTTCATAGCGAAAGGATTGAGTATAGGAAGAGGAATATTTTACTGCAATTATACAGGGCCTGGTGAGGCCACACCTGGAGTATTGGGTGCAGTTTTGGTGTCCTTATCTGGGGAAGGATGTTCTTGCTATGGAGGGAGCGCAGCGTGGGTTTACCAGGCTGATTCCTGGAGTGGCTGGACTGTCATCTGAGGAGAGACTAAGCCTGTTAGGATTATATTCATTGGAATTTAGAAGAGCAAGAGGGGTGACCTCATTGAAACATATAAAATTCTAACAGGATTAGACAGAGTGGATGGTGGAGGAGTCCAGAACTAGGGGTTTGAGAATAAGGATCAGGGTATTGAATTTGATGATCAGTCATGATCATAATGAATGGCAGATCAGGCTTGAAGGGCCGAATGGCCTCCTCCTGCCCCTATTTTCTATGTATGTTTCTAACTGAATGGAGCATTTGGCAGCAACATGGTCAGCCCAGATTGGAGACAAATTGTGCCACAACATTTAATGTTTGCTCAGCAATGGTCTACATGCAGTTTGATGCAGCCATGCATAAAAGTGGCATTTGTTTTGTTACATTTGGGTATCAAGTGTATTGCACATAAAACCTCTTGATCCTTTTAACGCAAGGCCCTTGGAGTAAGGGGGAAGGCTCTCTGTTTAGGATAGGATGGCCATACATCCCTTTTAGTCCTGGATGGGATACTGTGGCTGCAGGCAAACAATCTCCCCAGAAAATTACAAAAGCAAAACATTGCAGGTGCTGAAAATCTGAAGTAAAAACAAAAGTTGCGAGAAAAATCAACAGGTCAAAACAGCATCTGCGGAGAGAGAGAAACTTCAGGTCGATGACCTTTCCTCAGAAGTTTCCCGATTTGCAAAACGCGAATACTCAAATTTTTTATTTTTCATGTTGGAATAAGTCTAAAGCATGAGTGAGATATCTGCTTAAATTTCAATATACAGACCAAAAGCCAAATGTAGAGACGCTCGACATAGCAAGAGCAGAAAGAACTTTAAAACGTAACGTCCAGAAAAGAAGATGTTAGTATTTTGGGCCGTTTGATCAGAGATGAAAAGCGCCCAACCCTCAATGTCCGCACAAACGTTTCCCGGCCACATATAAGGCCCCCCCCCCCCCCCCCCCCCCCCGCCCTCCGATCGGCCTGCCCCGACCAGTCCACAGCCGCCACGCTAGTTTCCCGTCCGGCTGGACCATATTAGATCCACACCACCGGGACCCTCCACTTTTCAGGGCCCGCAGAATCGGCGAACATGCGCCAGTCCTGATTCCGTTCGGGGTAGTGGATTCTCCGCCCCCGCACCGGCCGCGATTTCGGCGTCGGGGTACAGAGAATCCAGCCCCTCATGTAGTTGGACGACAGACATCACAGAGTAGCTGAAGATGACTTACAGTGCATTGTGAGGATGGCGCAAAGACACACCCGGATAGCAGATCTCTTGGTAACTGTAGCTGCAAGCAGCACCTGAAACAGCATAAATGAGGTGGAGCAAAGAACGCATAGTATAAGCTACCTTTGATAAAGGTGTTTGCTAAATGTCTTAATATTCATAAAAGCATTACAGAGAAATATAGAGAATGTTTCTCTTATTATTATGATTAGCAAGAACATCAATAATACAAGACTATCGCAGTTGCTGTACCTATGAGGAGAGGGGAGTGCAGTCGGTGCCAAGCATCAGGACTTGGGGAGCCTAAATCCAAACTTGGTGTTTCAAAAGTTTCCGCCATCCATGCTGAGCAGCCAGAGGTGCCGACTGAAAGACCGGATTTTTAAAAACCAGATCTGTGAGGATGAGAGTTCTGATACTTTTTGAGCCGGCCTGTCAGTGTCAGGTCAATTTCACGAGCCTCTCCTGCTGCTTCCGGCCTGTGGGGTCCCTCGCGATTCCGGTTTGTTTTTCAAAAGCCCGCCAGGAAACCATGAACCTGCCCAAAGGTGAGAAGCAGCAGCAACTGAGAGTCTTCCTGCTTGGCAAAATGATTAGTCAACGGTCAGGGCGACAGGGTGGCGCAGTGGTTATCGAGCTGCTGCCTCACAGCGCCAGAGACCCGGGTTCAATTCCGGCCTTAGGTGACTGACTGTGTGGACTTTGCACTTTCTCCCCATGTTTGCATGGGTTTCCTCTGATTCCTCCCACAGTCCAAAGACTGTGTTAAGTGTATGTTAAATGCATGTTAAGTGTATTAGCCATCCTAAATTTCCCCTTAGTGTCCAAGGATGTATAAGTTAGGTGGGGTTACGGTGATGCAGCAGGGGTATGGGCCTAGGTAAGGTGCTCGTTCGGAGGGTTGGTGCAGACTGCACTGCAGCAATGCCATGGTTCTATTCTCTGGTTCAATTCATTGCAATTTTATAACTAGTCGCTGTGGTGGGTGGGGAGGTGGTTTAGATTTGGTTTAGGGGGGAAGGTTTGCAGGAAAGTTGGGGAAATTTGGAGGGGGGACTGGGAGGGAGGTTAGAGGGGCCTTTGGGGGGGGGGGAAGATTGGCTTCAGAGCTAAATTGTTTTGTTAATCTAGTGATTTCTTTGTAGCCACTTTCCTAACATCAGTTGCTTGCTCCGTGATTAATTATGCTGAACGAATCAACATTGGGCTCCAATTTCACCATTGTTACAGCGTCTCTACTCAATGCATGCCGGTGTAATGAAAAAAAGACAAAAGCTATATTTATACAGCACCTTTCCCAATATCCTAAACCACTTTACACCCAAGTAAGTGCTTTGGACTTGCAGTCGCTGATATAATGTAGGCCCTGTTTAGAAATGGTGGAGTAGGCTGGGGGTGCCAAATTGCCGACTCCTGCTCCTAATACGCATGTTCGTGTGTCATTCTGGGATGGATGAGATGATTTGGGCTCGTTGGATTTTGTCATGCATAATTATCTTGCGAACAGAGGCTGGAATCATGGCTGGAGTGCTGTTTATTTTGTTGCTAATGGAGGTTTACTGTCAGTGGGCTTTGTGGGATGAGATTGCCAGGACAGGAGTCATAGTGGGCTCATAGTGAATCGTTTTACACTGCACAGGATCCTCAAGAGTCTCTTTCATTGACTTCAATCTTGTCCTTTAGTCTATTTACCTACGATCCCACCTCGACCTTGGTGCTTTTTTGAGGTATTCAGATATCGTAATAAAGTTGTGTTGCATAGTTGATATTGAAGATACATTGTAGTGAGAAGCAGCAATCAGCAGAGTCTTCAGACTTGCTGATCACAAGAGGAATACAACTGTGAACCATTCAGTCATTATTTTCTGGCCTCTGGCCTGAGGGTCTGGGAGCAGAAGCACCAAACGGCCCATGATTCCCCCGCCTGGCTCTGCCGACAAAGTTGACTGAAGGGTGTATAAAATTGAACATACATAAGATTTGAGGCCTGGTAGAAAGTGAAAATGTGTCAAAAAGTGTAATTGCTGCTTTAATAACCAGCTTCGGAATGATTTGAAATGAATGAAATGATTTTCCATGTAAAGTGGATACAAAAATGCTGATGTTCTTGAACGGTGTTGTTATATTATTTATATATGATGCATGAGTGAAATTCAATAGTATGATATCGTATCCACGGTAATTGGACGCACATTTGTTTTGCGTTTGTAACAAACATGTCCAGCTGTCTTAACATTCACAGCAATGTGAAATTGATTTTACTAGACTATGATTGACAGCTTGCACACACAGCCAGCTTTCCGGATTGTTTAATCTCATTACTTTTGAGTGGATTTCAAATAGCCAGCTGTGAAACTAACCCCAATGTTTAGAAATATATGATTGGCAGCTCCTGGACCAGATCAAAGGCAGGTGCTCTTTCTCTGCCTGGACTGCTCTCTAACTTCCAGGTGGGGGCTCCTAATGGTAGGGGGGGGGGGGGGGGGGGGGGGGGGCGGGGGGGGGGCTTCCAGGCAGCGATCTTTCTTATGGGGGGTTTCTGGTGAGGGTCTCTCTTATGGGGGAGGGGGGATCTCTTATGTGGGGGTTTCGGGTGGGGGTGTCTCTTATGTGGGGGTCTCTCTTATGGGGTCTCTCTTATGTGGGGGTCTCTCTTATGGAGGGGTCTCTTATGTGGGGTCTCTCTAATGGGGGGTCTCTTATGTGAGGGTCTCTCTTATGGGGAGTCTCACTTATGGGGGGACTCTTATGTGGGGGTCTCTTATGTGAGGGTCTCTGGTGCGGGTCTCCCTTTTGGGATAGTTTCTGGTGGGGGCCTCTCTTATAAGACCATAAGATGTAGGAGCAGAATTGGGCCATTTGGCCCATCGAGTCTGCTCCACTATTCGATCTACAAGATGCACTGCAGTAACTCACCAAGGTTCCTTAGACAACGCCTTCCAAATCCACGACCGCTACCATCAGAAGGAAAAGAACAGCAGATACCTGGGAACCTCACCACCTAGAGGGTCCCCTCCAAGCCACTCACCACCCTGACTTGGAGATATATCGCCGTTCCATCACTGTCGCTGGGGCAACATCCTGGAACTCCCTTCCTAACAGCACAGTGGTGTACCTACACCTCGAGGATTGCAGCGGTTCAAGAAGGCAACTCACCACCACCTTCTGAAGGGCAACTAGGCATGGGTAAGAAATGCTGGCCTAACCACCAACGCCCACATCCCGTAAATGAATTTTGTTTTAAATTTGATCATGGCTCATTCATGAAATTGTGACATATTGTCATGAGAATGTCACTTTAAGAAATGTTTGGCTGCTCATGTTACTGCAGTGAAGTCAGAGTGTGGGTGGAGCTGAGCTCCGGCTCTGCTTTTTAGTTTCACTTTGAGAAAAGCTTGGGTGTGTCTGTGTTTTTTTTGGTTTCGTTTTCAGTGTTGGAGCTGAAGCCAGACAAAGCAGGTGTACCGTTGATCTCTCTGCCATGAAAAGACTATCTTTTGATCATTTGGTGAATTCAGAATTATAAATGTTTTCAGTAGTGAATGTAAACCTGATGTGCTTCTGTTAAAAGGTGTTGTTTTGTCTTCTGGTTGTTGTTTGGGAAGTTATTAAGGATTACTTAGTGTTGTATTCTTTGGGGGTTGTATTTGAATTAATGGTTGCTAAGATATTCACTGTATGTTTTAAAACAGTTAACTTGAGTTCATAGAATAAACATTGTTTTGCTTTAAAAAATCTTTTCCATTTCTGCTGTACCACACCAGTAGAGTGGGCCGTGTGCTCCCCATACCACAATCTATTAAAAGTTGTGGGTCAGGTGAACTCCATGATACACTTTGGGGTTCTCTGAACCCTGGCCCATAACAATATGTAGAGTCAAATGTGTATAAAACATATCAAGCAGAATGGGACCAAACATCAGTAAAAAGGTATGGAGATTAGAGAAGTATTTGATTTAACATTATGCAAACTAGACTATTATAAACTTGTTATATAATTCTCAACCTGTTTCAAACAGGCAATTACAAATGTCCATGCAACAGCCATTTAAGAACATTTATGGAATGGATTTGACACATTCTACTCTGAAGTAATTAGATGGCAGGAGTAATTAAAGTTTCCTTTTATTTATTAATTTTAATGTCTGTTATCTCCACCTCATAAATACAGCATAATGTAGCCCATACTTTTCTCTTATGCCGAGCTAGTTTATATTTTATTATTTGTGCAACTTGTCAAGTTATAAAATCTCTCTCAATTCCTGCATCCAGGTATCACAGTAAGATTTCCAGCAAATTTTAATGGCCTTGCTTTATGTTGGGAATAAATGGTAAGGCCAACAAGCTTCATGGTTATTATGGAGTCAATCGGACAGCTATTTCTGGAGGCTGCAGATGATCAGTTCCTACCCGAATTATTCAGCTGCTTGATAGGCTGTGCTACAACAATTTCAGTGAAAATCCTTCAATCTGATTGCTGATGAGCCACACTGCTGTTTGCCATGCTCACATATGCCACACATCCGCTTTAGGAAGTGCTCAATAAAACAAGTTACTGCTCAAATCCTGTGAAAAGTCAATGGGCAACAGTCAACGTGGTGAACATTGTGCCTTCACAACTGACAGCAAATTCTGGCCCAATATACCCTAATAAAATAAATAACCTTTATTGTCACACGTAGGCTTACATTAACACCGCAATGAAGTTACTGTGAAAAGCCCCGAGTCGCCACATTCCGGCTCCTGTTCGGGTACACAGAGGGAGAATTCAGAATTCTCAGCTGGTACGGGAATTGAACCCACGCTGCTGGCCTTGTTCTGCATCACAAACCAGCTGTCTAAACCAGTCTCTTAAACCCGAGTCACTTAAATGCAAAATACGTGTGTATTTGAAATGTTCGTCCAAGAATGACCGCTTCCCAGAACCTCATCACCAGCAGTATGCCACAGTGTATGCACCTGCCTTTCAGAACATCAGAACAAAAGAAAAGTTCTTTCTTTTCTAGGTTAAATTTTGCGAGCAAAGTTCGGCAGTACGGTGGCGCAGTGGTTAGCACTGCTGCCTCACGGCGCTGAGGACCTAGGTTCGATCGCGGCCCCGGTTCACTGTTCGTGTGGTGTTTGCATATTCTACATGTGTCTGCATGGGTCTCACCCCCACAACCCAAAGATGTGCAGGGTAGATGGATTGGCCACGATAAATTGTCCCTTAATTGGAAAAAAAGAATTGGGTAATCTAAATTTATTTATTTTTAAGAATTTTGCAGGCAAAGGATTGTCAATTCCCATGGCACATTCAAACTTTCTTGAAGCTAATTTTCTACAAACATATATCAGTCTGTCACAGTCATATGAATTCTTGAGTAGCTTTCTGTTATAACTCGCACGGGTCTCATGTGGTAGGGATGATCCACTACCCTGTGGAGCTTGCTGAATATCAGCTCCTCAGGTAAGGGGTTGGGGCACCATTAATACAATTCATGTGCCTTTGTATAAATAGAGTCGGCCAGTCAGACACCGACTTGAAAAGACCCAGGAGGGAACTACTGGAGCTGTGTGTATAGTTGACGTGTTAAATAAAATAAGGTTTGTTTTTCTCCACAACGTTGTGTAGACTGCTTTTGTTGCCCCTGACAAAAACTCGTCAGTGCAGGAAATGAAGGGCCTCATTGGGGTGTTCCTCGTCAAGGCCAGAAACACTTACAGAGTCCCGTTGATAGCGGGGTACCGAACACCCCACTCAACGCACCCAAGACAGGACTGTGTTCGTTTCCTGTTAAATTGCACCTTTAATTTTTTATTGGAAATAAGTAACACCAATAAAAGAAACTAGGATAATCAATATGTAGCTTTTACTTTCATAGATGAATTATTTTTATAATGTTATTATATTTCATATTTTGTAACACTAAGCCCAAAACTATAATACTGGCGATGCCTCATTTAATTTTATATCAGATTTTATCCTCGCTATTACTGCTCTTTAGACTGAATCACCACTACCTCAGTTGAATTTTAGTTGAGTCTAATTTTATTACCTCTATCTGCTTTCCACATTCCTGACTGCTGTTCTTCAATTCAGCCAAATGCATGACTGATTTGCAGAGTGTTGCTTATTTCAAAAATTAAGAAATTAGATTCAGAAGATTTTGGTTGGCAATTTTTAGCTTCCTGATTTTTGTTTTAATTTGCATGGCTATAAAGGAGTTATTATTACTGTTTGTTGAACTGAAATGTAGAAATATCAACTGAAGGATTTGCAGAGCTGGGAAAAGCAATTCAGAATAATTCCGTAGTCCAGTTAATCTGAAAATCTTCATACCTTTATTTGTAACCACTTCCATCCTCGAATCTCATTCAAAGCATATTAATACTCAAATAACTTGCACTGTTGCCTCACGGCGCTGAGGACCCGGGTTTGAGTTTGCACATTCTTCCCATGTCTGCGTGGGTCTCACCCCCACAACCCAAAAAGATGTACAGGGTAGGTGAATTGGCCACGCTAAATTGCCCCTTAATTGGAAAAAAATTGGTTACTCTTAAAAAAAAATTTTTTTAATTGACACTCGAGTAACGTATCCCGTTGACTTCTTAAAACGTATTTGCTATTCTCTGATATTGAAGCGAAGCTTAATTTCTCACTCTAGTCCTCCACGTAAGGGAAATTAATAATAAACGTGACCGTTCAAAATATAATGGTTCATCTGAAAAAGGGCGCCACAGTGGTTCGCACTACTGCCTGACAGCGCCAGGGACCGGGCTCAAATCCGGCTTTGGGTTACTGCCTGTGTGGAGTTTGCATGTTCTCCCGGTGCTGGCATGGGTTTCCGCCGGGTGTTCCGGTTTCCTCCCACAATCCAAAGATGTGCAGGTTAGGTCGACTAGCCATGCTAAATTGCCCCCTTGTGTCCAGGAATGTGCAGTTTAGGTTACAGGGTTATGGAGATAGGATGGGGTAGGCAGTGAAGTGGACCAAGGTAGAATGTTCTTTCGGAGTATCAGTGCAGACTTATGGGCCTCCTTCTGCACTGTAGGGATTCTATGGATTTACAATAGCAGCAGGATTTGTGGGCAGCATGGTAGCACAGTGGGTAGCACTGTTGCTTCACAGCTCCAGGGTCACTGTAAGTGTGGAATCTGCACAAACTCCCTGTGTCTGCGTGGGTTTCCTTCGGGTGCTCCGGTTTCCTTCCACAAGACGTCGTGCTGTTAGGTAATTTGGACATTCTGAATTCTCCCTCTGTGTACCCGAGCAGGCGCCGGAGTGTGGCAACTAGGGACTTTTCACAGTGGCTTCATTGCAGTGTTAATGTAAACCTACTTGTGACAATAAAGATTATTATTAATACATTACATAGTATTGTCCTTATGAAAGATTATGGTGTATTAGTTACCATGAGGAAAATCCGTGATCTGATAACATCTATACATTAAAGATTTGCCATTCATTCCCACAAACCTAACAATGGAAACTGACTATGTAAATAATGATGATGGAATTCTGCACATTCGAAGAAAGCTTGGTTTCAATATCGTAATAAATACAATGCTAATGAACCAAGCAAGTCCATAATTCCCTCCTTTAACTTACCAAGCAAGTCCATAATTCCCTCCTTTAACTTCATATTAAGGAGATGTGTGTAGTCTTGCCTGCCAGCACAGGTCGGGGGATGAACTGTGCTTGATAGCAAACCGTTTTACATTAATCCATGTGAATTGAAATGAATCTAATTTACTAACCCTCGATTAGGTTACCCGCAAGCTGCTGAGTAAATGAAATAATTTATTCATGCCAAATCAAAGAAGAAGCCACAGTACAAGTAATGCACTACATACCATTCATTAGTTACAAATCATGATTTAAAGTTACGTACAGGAATGCCTAATAGACATGCAAAAATGTAACCTGATTTACCTAACAGTTGAGTAGCAAATGATTAATGGGTAAAGTTACTTCAGAAACTGAATAGCAAAAGTAACATAGACAATTCTGTATATCACTGCACTAGTTCCTGAGTATTAACTACAGCAGTGACGGGAGTCCAATGTTATAAATTGATCAGATTATGGAGAGTAATTCTTTAAATAGCTGATAAATTAACAGCTTCTGTCAAATTGTGTGTCATTAACAATATTCAGTACTTACATAACTTAATCATCATAAAGGGCGTGGTTGTATCAAGTTTGGTAGCACAGTGGTTAGCACTGTTTCTTCACTGTGCCAGGGATCCGGGTTCGATTTCCAGCTTGGGTCACGGTCTGTGCGGAGTCTGCATGTTCGCCCCGTGTCTGCGTGGTGTTTCCTCTGGGTGCTCCAGTTTCATCCCACTAGTCCCGATAGACGTGCTTGTTAGGTAAATTGGACATTCTAAATTCTCCCTCAGTTACCCGAATAGGTGCCATAGTGTGGCGACGAGGAGATTTTCGCAGTAACTTCATTGCAGTGTTAATGTAAGCTTACGTGTGACACGAAGAAAGATTATTATTATAATTTCCTTCTTTCCATGGGGTGAAGGTATTCGTTTCTTTAGTGTTGAGTCAATGAACTGAACACACTTTACACAAAATGACAATATCTATGTTAACTTCCCTTTCACCTTTCTCAAATGGTTGCAATTAAGTGACGCTCTTACCTCTGCCTATAACAGGCCAATGTAGGCATCCTATTGTCCTTCAAGATTCATTTTACTAATAGGGATATCCCTTAGACCTGCGACCTGAACTTTATCTGAAGACAGGTAAAGATCTTTGGCTAAGATAGACAGTCGCGTCTACCAAAGACAAAGAAACCTTTATTTCTGACTGACCCATGTGACAGAATTGCTTATCCCTTTTCATGTCTACCATCTCCAAAGTGTCAGTGCTGAGGTGTGGATCCATAAGCCAACCAGCATTAGCAAACATCTCGCCTCACTGATCTGAATGCCACTGCTGTTCCCGCTGATCCAAAAAGAAAGCCTATGGCACCAACCGGAGAATCCCATATCTCACCCTTCCAGATAAGTAGAAGCCTTACTATACTGGGGTTCAATTATTTAAATTACGGGGGGAACATTGCATAAACTTGAGTTTTAGTTCCTTGAGTTTTGAAAGTTGAGGTGTGATCCAGGGGCTGGTTTAGCACAGGGCTAAAAAGCTGGCTTTTAAAGCAGACCATGGCAGGCCAGCAGCACGGGTTCAATTCCCGTACCAGCCTCCCCGAACAGGCGTCGGAATGTGGCGACTAGGGGCTTTTCACAGTAACTTCATTTGAAGTTACAATAAGCGATTTTCATTTCATTTCATCTAATCAAGATGTTTAAAATTCTAGTGATTTAAAAGATAGATTCTGAGAAACTATTCCTTCTGGTGCGGAAATCGAGAACAAGGCACAATGTTAAAATTAGAACTAGGTTGGTTAGAGGTGAAATCAGGAAATGTTTCTTTTATAGAAAGGGTAGTAGAAATTAGAACTCTCTCTGAATTAAATAGTTACTCCTGCTCCTATGAGTACCCCATCACTGTTTGCCGCTGGCAAACAAAGTTCAAAAATAAAAACAAAAATGTAACAGCAGAGTTGTGATCAAGATATGATCAAGATACTACTATGGCGGCAGGGTGGCACAGTGGTTAGCGTTGCTGTCTCACAGCGCTAGGGACCCGAGTTTGATTCTGACCTTGGGTGACTGTCTGTGTGACGTTTACAGGTTCTCCCTGTATCTGTATGGGTTTCCTCCAGGAACTCCAGTTTCCTCCCGCAGTCCAAATTTGTGCCGGTTTGGTGGATTGGCCATGTTTAGTTGTCCTTTAGTATCCAATGGTTAGGTGGGGTTATAGGGATAGGGTGGGGAATTGGACCTGGGTAGGGTGGCCTTTCAGAGGGTTGGCGCAGACTTGATGGGTCGAATGGCCTCCTTCTGCACTGTAGGGATTCTATGATAGCTTGACAGAATTTCCAATAAAAGACATCAGCCACAGAGTGGGCATAAGACTGAATTGTACCCAAAGGTTAGCCCTGGAAAACCCACCATCCCCACTGTTTGATTTTTTTAAATGCAATCTTACTAAGTACTACTTAGTTTTCCATAGTCATGTGACTCTGCCATGAGGCAAGCACTGTAGGCAGCCATTTATATTCAGTTCAATAAAGGCTCTCAAAACGAATGACACTGAAGAAGGCTGCTGTTCTTATACATGAAAATTAAACAACTCACTGGAGGAGGAGGCTCCACAAATATCCCCATCCTTAATGATGGAGGAGTCCAGCACATCTGTGCAAAAGACAAGGCTGAACATTCGGAAAAATCTTTAGCCAAGTGGATGATCCATCTCGGTCTCCTTCAGAGGTCCCAGATTCACAGATGTCAGCCTTCAGCCAATACGATTCGCTGTACGCGATATCAACAAATCGCTGAAGATGCTGGATACTGCAAAGGCTATGGGCCCTAATAATATTCCGGCGATAGTACTGAAAACATGTGCTCCAGATCTTGCTGCACCCCTAGGCAAGCTGTTCCAGAATAGCAACAACACTGGCATCTACCCGGCAATGTGCGAAATTGCCCAGGTGTCTCCTGTACACAAGAATTAGAACAAATCCAACCCAGTCAATTATCAGTCTATTCTCTATCATCAGCAAAGTGATGGAAGGAGTCATCAACAGTACTATCAAGCGGCACTTACTCAGCAAAGGTCCCAGGTTTGCATCAGCTATGAGGAGCGGTTGAATAAACTCAGTTTGTTCTCACTGGAACGGCAGAGGTTGAGGGGCGACCTGATAGAGGTCTACAAAATTATGAGGGGCATAGACAGAGTGGATAGTCAGAGGCTTTTTCCCAGGGTAGAGGGGTCAATTACTAGGGGGCATAGGTTTAAGGTGCGAGGGGCAAGGTTTAGAGGAGATGTACGAGGTAAGTTTTTTAAATAGAGGGTAGTGGGTACCTGGAACTCGCTGCCAGAGGAGGTGGTGGAAGCTGAGACGATGGTGACATTTAAGGGGCATCTTGACAAATACATGAATAGGATGGGAATAAGACCATAAGACATAGGAGCGGAAATAATGCCATTCGGCCCATCGAGTCCACTCCACCATTTAATCATGGCTGATTTCAACTCCATTTACCCGCTCTCTCTCCATAGCCCTTAATTCCTCGAGAAATCAAGAATTTATCAACTTCTGTCTTAAAGACACTCAACGTCCCGGCCTCCACCGCCCTCTGTGGCAATGAATTCCACAGATCCACCATTCTCTGGCTGAAGAAATTTCTCCTCATCTCTGTTCTAAAGTGACTCCCTTTTATTCTAAGGCTGTGCCCCCGGGTCCTAGTCTCCCCTGCTAATGGAAACAACTTCCCTACGTCCACCCTATCTAAGCCATTCATTATCTTGTAAGTTTCTATTAGATCTCCCTCAACCTCCTAAACTCCAATGAATATAATCCCAGGATCCTCAGACGTTCATCGCATGTTAGGCCTACCATTCCTGGGATCATCCGTGTGAATCTCCGCTAGACCTGCTCCAGTGCCAGTATGTCCTTCCTGAGGCGTGGGGTCCAAAATTGCTCACAGTATTCTAAATGGGGCCTAACTAATGCTTTATAAAGCTTCAGAAGTACATCCCTGCTTTTATATTCCAAGCCTCTTGAGATAAATGACAACATTGCATTTGCTTTCTTAATTACGGACTCAACCTGCAAGTTTACCTTTAGAGAATCCTGGACTAGGACTCCTAAGTCCCTTTGCACTTCAGCATTATGAATTTTGTCACCATTTAGAAAATAGTCCATGCCTCTATTCTTTTTTCCAAAGTGCAAGACCTCGCACTTGCCCACGTTAAATTTCATCAGCCATTTCTTGGACCACTCTCCTAAACTGTCTAAATCTTTCTGCAGCCTCCCCACCTCCTCCATACTACCTGCCCCTCCACCTATCTTTGTATCATCGGCAAACTTAGCCAGAATGCCCCCAGTCCCGTCATCTAGATCGTTAATATATAAAGAGAACAGCTGTGGCCCCAACACTGAACCCTGCGGGACACCACTCGTCACCGGTTGCCATTCCGAAAAGGAACCTTTTATCCCAACTCTCTGCCTTCTGCCTGACAGCCAATCGTCAATCCATGTTAGTACCTTGCCTCGAATACCATGGGCCCTTATTTTACTCAGCAATCTCCCATGAGGCACCTTATCAAAGGCCTTTTGGAAGTCAAGATAGATAACATCCACTGGCTCTCCTTGGTCTAACCTATTTGTTATCTCTTCATAGAATAGAGGGTCACGGACCCAGGAAGTGTAGAAGATTTTAGTTTAGACGGGCAGCATGGTCGGCACAGGCTTGGAGGGCCGAAGGGCCTGATCCTGTACTGTACTTTTCTTTGTTCTTTGTTCTTATAACCTGCTCACGGACGCTCAATTTGGGTTCTGCCAAGGTCACTAAGATCCTGACCTCATTACAGACTTGGTTCAAGCATGGACAAAAGAGCTGAATGGCAGAGATGATGAGAGTGACTGCCCTTGACATCACAGCAACATTTGACTGGGTGAGGCATCGGGGAACCCTTGAAAAACTGTAGCCAATGAGAATCAGGGGAAAAATCTCTGCTGGTTGGAGTCACACCTGGTACAAAGGAAGATGGTTGTGGTGTTTGGAGGTCAATTATCTCAGCTCCAGGACATCACTGCAAGAATTCCTCAGGGTTGTGTCCAAGGCCCAAACATCTTCAGCTGCTTCATCAATAACCTCCTTCCCATCATAAGGTTAGAAGTGGGGATGTTCGCAGATGACTGCACAATGTTCAACACCATTTGAGACTATCGTGGAGGAGGTGTTGTTGTTTATTCTTATTGATTGTGGTCTATGGGTCAGGAAGTCGAACATCCAGCTGGAGGGAGGAGCCAGGTCCTAGGTTTTGGAGCTTTGATATGAGCTTGGCTGGGATGATGGTGTTGAAGGCAGAGCTATAGTCAATGAATAGGAGTCTGACATAGGAATCCTTGTTGTCGAGATGCTCCAGGGATGAGGGTAGGGCCAGGGAAATGGCGTCTGCTGTGTGGTATGTGAATTGCAGTGGATCAAGGCATTTTGGGAATATGGAGTTGATGTGTCTCATGACTAATCTCTCGAAGCACTTCATAATGATCGATGTCAAGGCCACTGGACAGTAGTGTTTGAGGCAGGATTCCTCGGATAATGAAGCAATCCATGTCTAAATGCAGCAAGAACTGGACAATACCCAGTCTTCGGCTGACAAGTGGCAAGTTACATTTGTGCCACATAAGTGGCAGGTAATGACCATCTCCTACAAGAGAGGGTCTAACCATCGCCACTTGACATTCAATGGCATTATCATTGCTGAATCCCCCACAATCAACATCCAAGGGGTTATCATTGATCAGAAACTAAACTGAGTGTGCCATATTAATACTGTGGCTACCAGGGAAGGTCAAAGGCGAGGAATCCTGCGGAAAGTAACTTACTGCCTGTCCACCATCTACAAGGCACAAATATGGAGTGTAATGGAATATTCTCCACTTGCCTGGTGGAGTGCAGCTCCAACAACACTCAAGAAGCTCGACACCATCCAGGACGAAGCAGCCTGTTTGCTCCCCCTTCCACAAACATTCAATCCCTCTACCCCCAACGAACAGTGGCAGCCATGTGTACCATCTACAAGACACATTGCAGTAACTCATCAAGGTTCCTTAGGGCAATGCTCCTTTCTAAACCCACGATGAGTACCATCTTGAAGGACAAGAGCAACAGATACCTGGGAACCCCACCACCTGGAGCTTCCCCTCCAAGTAATTCACCACCCTGACTTGAAAATATATTGTCATTCTTTCACTGTTGCTGGGGCATAATCCTGAAACTCCCTCCCTAACAGCACCATGGGTGTACTTACACCTGCAGCGGTTCAAGAAGGCAGCTCACCACCACCTTCTGAAGGGCAATCAGATATGGGCAATAAATGTTGGCCTAGCCAGCGATGCCCACATCCCGTAAATGATTCTTTGTTCAAAAAAAGAAAAATAACGTCAGCAAGTGAAGAAAAAATAGATTTTTGAACGCTGAAAATGGGGCCGAGAATGCACTGCAAATCCAGGGGAGCGGAAAGGTTCAAAACTGCAAAAATGCTGGCAAAAAACACAAGAGCAAAGCAGACAAAAGCTGCAAGTAAACTACTGAGTGAGTAAAAATAGCTGCATTAGAACATAGAACATTACAGCGCAGTACAGGTCCTTCGGCCCTCAATGTTGCGCCGACCTGTGAAACCACTCTAAAGCCCATCTACACTATTCCCTTATCGTCCGTATGTCTATCCAATGACCATTTGAATGCCCTTAGTGTTGGCGAGTCCACTACTGTTGCAGGCAGGGCATTTTTTGTAAGGGCCACGAAGAATCCAGCATGAGTTTTAAGGATACAAAGTATTAACATTTATTTACTATAACAATATATACATAACAGTAGCAGTAACTTCCCTTGCTACCTTCTCCTTCCTGCTGGTTCCTGAACTGGCCAGCTTATTTATACTAGGAGTTTCTCTGCCCCCATCATTGGGGAAGTTCATACTCCCACAGGATTGTGGGATAGTCATTAGTCCCCAGCCAATCGTAAGTAGGCAGGTTATAACATCCCACCCCCCCAAAGTCCAAGGAATACACCGAAGACTCGTTTGGCCGCAGGCCGGACGCCATTTGCACGCGGCGCTGGATCAGGCGGCGTGTAACGAGACGGAGACCGGCGCTTCCGTGATGGACGGCGCGGTTGTACATCCACGGCCCGTGGACCAGAGGATTCCCCCTCTGATGCATCCTGTGTCTCCATCTCGGAGTCAGAGTCTGCTGCCTCCGTCATGTCCGCGTCTCTATCTCCATTTGGTCCCGTAACGACCTGCGCAGGCTTCGAGTGAGGCACCAGTGGAAGATTTTGAGGACTACCTTCCCTTGTCTCTGGTCTTTGCGGCTGTTGAAATGAGCTCCGGGGGCGGGAATCTTTTGAAGGGATGATCTTCTGGACCGGACGTGGTCTACATGTTTTCGCTGGAGGCGACCCTGGGCTTGCACTTGGTAAGATATAGGGCCCGTTTGGCGAAAGATTACACCTGGAACCCATTGGACACCACCAGCAAAATTCCGCACGAATACTGGGTCACCGGGCACAAACTGCCGAATCGGACGATGCCGAGACAATCCCTGTCCCTGCCGTTCTTGTGTGCGGCGTACTTTTGCGCCAATGTCCGGGAAAACCATACTAAGGCGGGTGCGGAGTCTCCGGCCCATTAGGAGTTCTGCGGGAGCTACCCCAGCCACTGCATGGAGGGGGGTGGTCCTGTACGCAAACAAAAAGCGAGCCAGTCTCGTGCCCATTGATCCGGAAGACTGCTTCTTTAGGCCTCTTTTGAATGTCTGCACTGCACGCTCTGCCAACCCATTTGAAGCCGGGTGGTAAGGGGCCGTGCGGATATGGCGGATGCCGTTCATCTTTGTAAACCTAGCAAACTCCTCACTCGTGAATGGAGTGCCATTATCCGTGACCAGCACCTCGGGGAGGCCATGCATACTAAACGATAAACGCATCTTTTCAATTGTTGCGCAGGACGTTGTCCCCTGCATCTTATGCACCTCCAGCCATTTGGACTGGGCGTCAATTAGTAGAAGGAACATGGATCCTTGAAAAGGGCCTGCGAAATCTGCATGCAAGCGTGCCCAAGGCCGTTCTGGCCATTCCCAGTGATGTAGGGGCGCGGCCGGCGGAAGCTTCTGATGCTCCTGGCAAATGGAGCAGTTTTGGGCCACCTTCTCAATGTCGGTGTCGAGGCCTGGCCACCAGATATAACTCCGGGCCAACATTTTCATCTTGGTCACGCCTGGATGCCCATTGTGCAAGTCTGATAATATCAGCTCCTGGCCTTTTTCCGGGACAATCACACGCGTCCCCCACAAGAGGATGCCGTCTTCCACGCTGAACTCTGACAGCTTGGAGGAAAATGCCCACAACTCGCCTGGGAGCTGTCTATGCTGCCCACCATACAGGACTATGTGCCGAACCTTTGACAGGACTGGCTCCGTCTGGGTCCACTCACGGATCTGTGATGCCGTGACAGGCAAGGTGTCCATAAAATTTAGGGTTGCAACCACCTCACCGGTCGTGGGGGTCGACATGGGGCCGGTCGATAACGGCAATCGGCTCAGTGCGTCGGCATTTGCTATCTGCGTACCTGGTTTGTGCTCCAGAAAATACTCATATGCAGCAAGCAACAAAGCCCAGTGCTGGATCCGTGCAGAAGCAATGGGCGGTATTGGCTTATCCTCTCTGAAGAGTCCCAGCAGGGGCTTATGATCAGTCACGATAGTGAAATGGCGGCCGTACACATACTGGTGGAAGCGTTTCACCGCGAAAACCACTGCCAGGCCCTCCTTCTCGATCTGCGCGTACTTTTTCTCCGCTGCAGTCAATGTGCGGGAGGCGAAAGCTATCGGTCGCTCGGCCCCATTTTCCATCTAGTGGGACAGGACGGCCCCAATACCATACGGGGATGCATCACATGTGACGAGCAAAGGCTTTCCCGGAGCATAGTGGGTTAGTAACCCAGACGATGACAATTGTTGCTTTACCCGCCGGAAAGCGGTTTCTTGCGGCTGACTCCAAACCCAGGTGTGATTTTTCTTTAGCAGCAGGTGCAAAGGGGCCAGCGTAGTTGCCAGATTGGGGAGGAACTTCCCGTAATAGTTTACGAGACCGAGAAAAGAACGAAGATGCGAAGTGTCAGTCGGGGTGGGGGCATGTTGAATTGCACGCACCTTCTCTGCGATGGGGTGCAGACCCTCGCGGTCCACCCGATAACCTAGGTAGACTACTTCTTTTGCCTGAAATACGCACTTTGTGCGACGTAAACGGACTCCAGCCTCCGAAAGGCGTCTAAGGACAGCCTCCAGATTTTCCAAATGTTCTTGCTCCGACGTCCCTGTAATCAATACGTCATCTAGGTAGACAGCCACACGTGGTAAACCTCTCAAAATGCCCTCCATAACACGTTGAAAAATTGCGCAGGCAGAGGATACTCCAAAGGGCAACCGTGTATATTCATACAGGCCCCGGTGTGTATTAATTGTTACACATGGTCGGGAGGCAGGGTCCAGCTCCAACTGCAGGTAGGCGTGACTCATATCTAATTTTGTGAATGAGAGTCCACCTGCAAGTTTCGCGTAGAGATCCTCTATGCGAGGCATTGGGTATCGGTCGAGTTGGGAAACTGTATTCACTGTAAGTTTATAGTCGCCACACAAGCGAACTGCGGCATCTGGCTTCATTACAGGTACAATTGGTGCTACCCAGTCAGCAAAACGGATGGGCCTGATAATACCCAAACTCTCCAAACGAGTGAGCTCCCCTTTTACCTTCTCGAGCAAGGCGTAAGGCACTGGGCGCGCCCGGAAATAGCGCGGCGTGGCTCCTGGTTCAACTTGGATACGGGCTACGGCCCCTTTTATTTTCCCCAAACCAGGCTGGAATACATCTGGGTATCGTCCTAGCACCTCAGTCAACCCTCCAGAAACTGTTTGGAGGATGTGCTGCCACTGCAACCGCAAATGGCGCAACCAGTCCCGACCCAACAGGCTGGGCCCATGGCCGTGCACCACGATAAGTGGGAAACACCCCTCCTGGCGTCCATCGACAACAGGGGTCATTGTACTTCCTGCAATGTCCAGTGGTTCCCCCGTGTAGGTGGCCAACCTGGTCTGTGAGTCAGTTAATGTAAGGGTCTGTATACCCTGCTTGATGCGGTCGAATGTTCTCTGGGCGATCACGGAGACCGCTGCGCCAGTATCCAACTCCATCTCCAGCGGTGGCCATTGACGCGTACTGTCACCTTAATGGGGGCCACACGGGGAGCTGCCACACAATGCAGCTGCAGGCAGTCGTCCTCCGTCTCCACGTCCTCAGGAGTGGTCGCCGCAGGTTCATCCACATGGAAAGTACGGCCCCTGGGCTGGTCCCAATTTCGGTCGGAACGACGGCGCCTCTGGCGTCCCCAGGACCGCCGTCCGCGACGGGATCGGCGCCTACAAGTCTGACACGGACATGGCTCCTCATCCATTGGCTCTGGAGAAGGCTCCCTTCGGGGAGGAATGTCCGATGACCACTGGCGTCGGTCCGGACGTTGCCTCGCCCAAGGTACCGCAGGAGTGCGGGGGGACGTTTTTGGGCGGAAAGTGTTGCGCCCCAAGGCATGCACTTCCATTCCCTGTAGCTCCTGTACTCCTCGCTCTGCACTCTCTCAGGACAAGACTATTTGTATTGCCTGTTGAAAAGTCAATGTTGGCTCCGCTAACAACTTTCTCTGGGTTGCTGCATTGTTAATACCGCAAACCAAACGGTCGCGTAACATTTCTGACAAGGTCTCACCATAGTCACAGTATTCCGCAATCCAGCATAGCCTGGATAAAAAAAATCGGCAAGGGATTCTCCAGGGGTCCTCTCAGCGGTATTAAACCGGTAACGCTGGACTATCGTGGACGGGGTTGGGTTAAAGTGTTGCCCCACTATATTCACAAGTTCGTCAAACGTTTTGGTGTCCGGCGCAGCTAGGTACGTAAGGCTCCTAATCACCCCAAACGTATGCGGGCCGCAGGCAGTGAGCAATATGACCACCTGGCGCTCGTTTTCAGTGATATTGTTTGCCCAGAAATAGTAACACATCCGTTGTGTGTACTGGTTCCAGCTTTCCAGCGCAGCATCAAAAACATCCAAACGTCCGTACAGAGGCATGGTATAATAGAAAACAACTTCCAACCTGTATCCAACAAAAATCCAGGGAGGTGGCTTCAGCAGTGTAGACAGCTATTCACTTTTACCTTCGTCGCCAGTTTTGTAAGGGCCACGAAGAATCCAGCACAAGTTTTAAGGATAAAAAGTATTAACATTTATTTACTATAACAATATATACATAACAGTAGCAGTAACTTCCCTTGCTACCTTCTCCTTCCTGCTGGTTCCTGAACTGGCCAACTTATTTATACTAGGAGTTTCTCCGCCCCCCTCATTGGGGAAGTTCATACTCCCACAGGATTGTGGGATAGTCATTAGTCCCCAGCCAATCGTAAGTAGGCAGGTTATAACAGCATTCCACACCCTTTCTACTCTCTGAGTAAAGAACCTACCTCTGACATCTGTCTTATATCTATCTCCCCTCAACTTAAAGCTATGTCCCCTCATGCTAGACAACACCATCCGAGGAAGAAGGCTCTCACTGTCCACCCTAACCAATCCTCTGATCATCATGTATGCCTCAATTAAGTCACCTCTTAACCTTCTTCTCTCTAATGAAAACAGCCTCAAGTCCCTCAGCCTTTCCACATAAGATCTTCCCTCCATAACCAGGCAACATTCTGGTAAATCTCCTCTGCACCCTTTCCAATGCTTCCACATCCTTCCTATAATGCGGCGACCAGAATTGCACGCAATACTCCAAATGCGGCCGCACCAGAGTTTAGTACAGCTGCAACATGACATCATGGCTCCGGAACTCAATCCCTCTACCAATAAAAGCTAACACACCGTACGCCTTCTTAACAACCCTCTCAACTTGGGTGGCAACTTTCAGGGATCTATGTACATGGACACCGAGATCTCTCTGCTCATCCACACTGCCAAGAATCTTACCATTAGCCCAGTATTCTTTCTTCCTGTTATTCCTTCCAAAATGAATCACCTCACACTTTTCTGCATTAAACTCCATTTGCCACCTCTCAGCCCAGCGCTGCAGCTTATCTATGTCCCTCTGTAACTTATAACATCCTTCCGCACTGTCCACAACTCCACCGACTTTAGTGTCATCTGCAAATTTACTCACCCATCCTTCTACGCCCTCCTCCAGGTCATTTATAAAAATGACAAACAGCAGTGGCCCCAAAACAGATCCTTGTGGTACACCACTAGTAACTGGACTCCAGTCTGAACATTTCCCATCAACCACCACCCTTTGTCTTCTTCCAGCTCGCCAATTTCTGATCCAATTAAATTTTCTCTTCCCATCTTCAGTCGAATTGAAAAGTGATGCATGGCAAAACCGGTTGTTTTGCCATTTACAATGGCAAAACTAGTAGATTGCAACAAACTTAATTAACCCGCCTGAACTGATAAGAACAATCACATATCTAACGCTGTTACAAAGTGTGTACCATCCAAAATCTAACTGATGGACAAAGAACAAAGATGACAGAGATTTAAAATGCCTTGATCACACATTCTAAACTCTGAATGAATGTTACATATAAACAATATGTAATCAACATTTGAGTTTAGGGTGCAAATGAGACCATTGAACAGCATATAACTGCCGTAATACAGCTTGAAGAATCATGTGAATTTGGAAAGCTAAAAGATGATCTGATTAAAGATAGATTAATTTTAGGCATCTAAGGCCCTTCAGTGAGAGCAATTCTATTGAAAGATGAGGAACTGATGCTAAAGAAAGCGTTAGACATGTGTTAAAATGGATAAATTGTGAAACATCAACTAGCGCATATGTATGGCAAAATACATTGTGCTGAGAGACAGCCCAAGCTGAAAGAGCAGAGCAATCGCATACAAAGGACAGGATACAAATACTGTGCAGGACAGCATGCACAGGAAAAGAAGGATTATCCAGCATGGGGTAAGCAATGTTTTAACTGCAAGAAGCAGAATCACTTCGCACACAAGTGTTTGGCTAGAAAGAAGCAAAACAAGCCTATACAGAAAGCCATGGGAGAGGTGTCAGCCGACGGAACGATACACGTTACATCAGGATGGTTCTGTTAAATCCATACGCAACAAGTGGTTTGTAACTGTTACAATTCTGACTATAGAGGGACAGTATCAAGCAAACAAAAAGGGCCAGATAGAAACTGGACATCATGCAGCATCATGCAGGTCTGTGTGAAGTGGCTCAACATGGTGATGTAAAAATGAAACACTGAAAAATAAGGCTGAGGCTATGTGATGTCATGATTCTCAGACCGCGAGGACAAATTAGTCTGAGGGTCCATTGCACTGGCAAGAAGGAAGATCTAGAGTTCCAGATCAAAGATGGAGCAAAACAGCCACGCATTTCATCTAAATCTTGGGCTGGTAACACTGAATGTGTCAAGAGAGAAAGGGCACAAATGGGCAGAAGACCCCAGAGAGAGAGAAAGAGAGAGACAATGTTCAAGTAAACCACAAGATGGTTGCTGACCACTTCAGTGCAATGAAGTGCATAGGCTCAAGTTAAATGAAGCAGTTCTTCAGCAAAATCTTCACATCAGAACTGAACTGGAAGATTTGAAGGGCAATGTTCCAGCAGAGTTTGTACCGGGGAAAATGCACGATAAACTGAAATTTTCAATGAACCAAGCTGTGTGAGATGAAAACAAACAGATTTCGGGGACGACACAAAGATACCAGGTGGAAATAATGACCCTTAATTCCACAGTTGGCTATTCAAAGCAGGAGTTGAAAAAACTCCAGCAGGTGAAAAGCCAGGCAAAATGGAAGGCAGAAAAGGCACACAAAGAAGTTGAAATCTTGAAAGACTCCTTGAAAAAATCATGTAGTCATCAAAAAACATGAGGATCCAGTCAAGGTACAAACTTTCAACAGGAATTAGCCCACATGTAACCTTGGGACGCGTAGAGAAATTGTCAGCTCAAACGTATGTGGTGGAAGTGATCCACTAAATATACCAATGCAACTGTAGGCATATATGATCACCTAGTCAAGCTGTTCCTTCACTGAAATTAGATGGTCGGGAAGAAGTGATCACGACAGCTGTACAGTGTACAAAACTACCATCAATTACAGTGGTCCATGAGTCCCCAACAACCGAAATGGAACAATAACAATCACCAAGGCAACAAGGACCACGGGAATGACACTCTCCAGACAAGGAACATCACCAGAGAAAAACAGCCAATGCTAATGCGCAGGCATTCCAAAATGTGACCTGCGTGGTTTAAAGGCGGTGGCCGTAATTTTACAGCATTGAAATCTCTGTTCACATCAGCGGCACTGGAAGATCCTGCTGCCTTAACGTGCTGGAGAATTCTGGCTCCTGTGTGAAATGCATTTGTACTGACTGACGAGGAGAACAAACGGATGTCAATACATGGGAACTGTGGGTCAACAGTGGGTAAGTTGTGTAATTCACAGTCACACAAGGTCATGCATGCAAATGTATCTTTTGTTTGCTATGAAAAAGGGGATGTTTGGGTTTTGAAAATGCAGTCTTACTGAATGTACTGCCTAGCTTGCCATAGTCAGTAACAACCTGAAAGGCACAAGCCAGGCTGAATACAGCTCCACCTTATCAACAGAACATTCAAACTGTAACCCAAAACGCAAATCATAAGCATCAGGAAGGAACGGGGTGACACACTGGCATAGTGCCAGCACTGCTGCCTCACAATGCCAGGGTCTTTGGGTGACTGTGAGGAGTTTGCACATTCTCCCCGTGTCTGCTTGGCTTTCCTCCAGGTGCTCTGGTTTCTTCCCACCATTCAAAGATGTGCAGATTAGATGGGGTTATGGGGATAGGGCGGGGGAGTGTGCCTAGGTAGGGTGCTCTTTCTCCCACAAGAGGAAACATCCTTTCCACATCCACTCTGTCAAGTCCCCTCAAGAACTTTACATGTTTCAATCAAGTCTTACTTTTCTAGACTCCAGTGGATACATGCTTAGTGTCATGGGAGAGTCCCTTTAAGAAAAGTGTGTTTAATCAAATGGCTGTAGTGATGTCACTGTGTGGGTGGAGCTGGAATGTGATTCTGGTTTTTACTTTCGTTTTGAGCTGGAAGCTTTTTTTGGCTCTGTGTTTTAGTTTTGCTTTCAGTTGGAGAGCTGCATTCAAACCAAGCAGATGTATACTGGTCTCTCTGTATGTTAAACAAGGTGTTTAGATCACTTGATAATTTAAAAGTGGTAACTGTTCTCTGTAGAGAATTCAAACCTACTCTCTTTGTTGAGAAGTGTTTTGGCTTATGGATGTTGTTAGGAAAGTTACTAAGGGTTACCTAGAGAGTACTGTATCTTTTTGGGGTGTTATCAGTGTTGGTAGTTGGTAAGATGTTTACTGTAGGTTCATAAAATAATAACTGGATTCAGAGAATAAATATTGTTTTGTTTTAAAAATACTTCAGATCTCTGTTGCATCATACCTGTAAAGTGGGCCCTTGTACTCCCCATAACCAAAATCGATAAACAGTTGTGGGTCAGGTGACTGTCGAGACACTTTGGCGTTCTCTAAACCCTGGCCCATAATATTAGCATATCCAGCCTTTCCTCATAAAATAACCTGCCTATTCTAGAAGATTTCTGTGGTATAAGGATCTGGCACACATTGGGTTAATGTGGGACTACGTATAGTTGTGAGTATTAAGAATTGGGGAAAATTAAAATTAAAAAACAAAGTGTTATAACCTGCCTACTTACCATTGGCTGGGGACTAATGACTATCCCACAATCCTGTGGGAGTATGAGCTTCCCCAATGAGGGGGGCGGAGAAACCACTAGTAAACTCCGAGTATAAATAAAGCTGGCCAGTTCAGGAACCAGCAGGAAGGAGTATGTAGCAAGGGAGGTTACTGCTACTGTTATGTATATATGTTATAGTAAATAAATGTTATTACTTTGTATCCTTAAAACTCGTGCTGGATTCTTCGTGGCCCTCACAAAACTGGCGATGAAGGTTAAAGTGAATAGCTGTCTACACTGCTGAAGCCACCTCCCTGGATTTTTGTTGGATACATGTTGGAAGTTGTTTTCTATTAGACCATGCCTCTGTACGGACGTTTGGATGTTTTTGATGCTGCGCTGGAAAGCTGGAACCAGTACACACAACGGATGCGTTACTATTTCCGGGCAAACAATATCACCGAAAACGAGCACCAGGTGGTCATATTGCTCACCGCCTGCGGCCCGCATACGTTTGGGGTGATTAGGAGCCTTACGTACCCAGCTGCGCCGGACACCAAAACGTTTGATGAACTTGTGAATATAGTGGGGCAACATTTTAACCCAACCCCATCCACGATAGTCCAGCGTTACTGGTTTAATACCGCTGAGAGGACCCCTGGAGAATCCCTTGCCGATTTTCTATCCAGGCTACGCAGGATTGCGGAGTACTGTGACTATGGTGAGACCTTGTCAGAAATGTTACGCTACCGTTTGGTTTGCGGTATTAACAATGCGGTCACCCAGAGAAAGTTGTTAGCGGAGCCAACATTGACTTTTCAACAGGCCATTCAAATAGTATTGTCCCGAGAGAGCGCAGAGCGAGGAGTACAGGAGCTACAGGGAATGGAAGTGCATGCCTTGGGGCGCAACCCCTTCCGAAAACATTCCCCCGCACTCCTGCGGTACCTTGGGCGGGGCAACGTCCGGACCGACGCCAGTGGCCGTCGGACATTCCTCCCCGAAGGGAGCCTTCTCCAGAGCCAATGGATGAGGAGCCATGTCCGTGTCAGACTTGTAGGCGCCGACCCCGTCGCGGACGGCGGTCCTGGGGACGCCAGAGGCGCCGTCGTTCCGACCGAAACTGGGACCAGCCAGGGGCCGTAACTGGGACCAGCCCAGAGGCCGTACCTTCCATGTGGATGAACATGCGGCGACTACCCCCGAGGACGTGGAGACGGAGGACGACTGCCTGCAGCTGCATTGTGTGGCAGCTCCCCGTGTGGCCCCCATTAAGGTGACAGTACGGGTCAATGGCCACCCGCTTGAGATGGAGTTGGATACTGGCGCAGCGGTCTCCGTGATCGCCCAGAGGACATTCGACCGCATCAAGCAGGGTATACAGACCCTTACATTAACCGACTCACAGGCCAGGTTGGCCACCTGCACGGTGGAACCACTGGACATTGCAGGAACTACAATGACCCCTGTTGTCTATGGACGCCAGGAGGGGCGTTTCCCACTTATCGTGGTGCGCGGCCATGGGCCCAGCCTGTCGGGTCGGGACTGGTTGCGCCATTTGCGGTTGCAATGGCAGCACATCCTCCAAACAGTTTCTGAAGGGTTGACTGAGGTGCTAGGACGATACCCAGATGTATTCCAGCCTGGTTTGGGGAAAATAAAAGGGGCCGTAGCCCATATCCAAGTTGAACCAGGAGCCACGCCGCGCTATTTCCGGGCGCGCCCAGTGCCTTACGCCTTGCTTGAGAAGGTAGAAGGGGAGCTCACTCGTTTGGAGAGTTTGGGTATTATCAGGCCCGTCTGTTTTGCTGACTGGGCAGCACCAACTGTACCTGTAATGAAGCCAGATGCCACAGTTCGCTTGTGTGGCGACTATAAACTTACAGTGAATACGGTTTCCCGACTCGACCGATATCCAATGCCTTGCATAGAGGATCTCTACGCAAAACTTGCAGGTGGACTCTCATTCACAAAATTAGATATGAGTCACGCCTACCTGCAGTTGGAGCTGGACCCTGCCTACCGATCATATGTAACGATTAATACACACCGGGGCCTGTATGAATATACACGGTTGCCCTTTGGAGTATCCTCTGCCTGCGCAATTTTTCAACGTGTTATGGAGGGCATTTTGAGAGGTTTACCACGTGTGGCTGTCTACCTAGATGACGTTTTGATTACAGGGACGTCGGAGCAGGAACATTTGGAAAATCTGGAGGCTGTCCTTAGACGCCTTTCGGAGGCTGGAGTCCGTTTACGTCGCACAAAGTGCGTATTTCAGGCAAAGGAAGTAGTCTACCTAGGTTATCGGGTGGACCGCGAAGGTCTGCACCCCGTCGCAGAGAAGGTGCGTGCAATTCAACATGCCCCCGCCCCGACTGACACTTCGCATCTTCGTTCTTTTCTCGGTCTCGTAAACTATTACGGGAAGTTCCTCCCCAATCTGGCAACTACGCTGGCCCCTTTGCACCTTCTGCTAAAGAAAAATCACACCTGGGTTTGGGATCAGCCGCAAGAAACCGCTTTCCGGTGGGTAAAGCAACAATTGTCGTTGTCTGGGTTACTAACTCACTATGATCCTGGAAAGCCTTTGCTCGTCACATGTGATGCATCCCCGTATGGTATTGGGGCCGTCCTGTCCCACAAGATGGAGAACGGGGCCGAATGACCAATAGCTTTCGCCTCCCGCACATTGACTGCAGCGGAGAAAAAGTACACGCAGATCGAGAAGGAGGGCCTGGTAGTGGTTTTTGCGGTGAAACGCTTCCACCATAACGTGTACGGCCGCCATTTCACTATCGTGACTGATCATAATCCCCTGCTGGGACTTTTCAGAGAGGATAAGCCAAAACCGCCCATTGCTTCTGCACGGATCCAGTGCTGGGCTTTGTTGCTTGCTGCATACAAGTATTCTCTGGAGCACAAACCAGGGTCGCAGATAGCAAATGCCGACGCACTGAGCCGATTGCCTTTATCGACCGGCCCCATGTCGACCCCCACGACCGGTGAGGTGGTTGCAACCCTAAATTTTATGGACACCTTGCCTGTCACGGCATCACAGATCCATGAGTGGACCTAGACGGAGCCAGTCCTGTCAAAGGTTCGGCACATAGTCCTGTATGGTGGGCAGCATAGACAGCTCCCAGGCGAGTTGTGGGCATTTTCCTCCAAGCTGTCAGAATTCAGCGTGGAAGACGGCATCCTCTTGTGGGGGACGTGTGTGATTGTCCCGGAAAAAGGCCAGGAGCTGATACTATCAGACTTGCACAATGGGCATCCAGGCGTGACCAAAATGAAAATGTTGGCCCGGAGTTATGTCTGGTGGCCAGGGCTCGACACCGACATTGGGAAGGTGGCCCAAAACTGCTCCATTTGCCAGGAGCATCAGAAGCTTCCGCCGGACGCGCCCCTACATCACTGGGAATGGCCAGGGCGGCCTTGGGCACGCTTGCATGCAGATTTCGCAGGCCTTTTTCAAGGATCCATGTTCCTTCTACTAATTGACGCCCAGTCCAAATGGCTAGAGGTGCATAAGATGCAGGGGACAACGTCCTGTGCAACAATTGAAAAGGTGTGTTTATCGTTTAGTACGCATGGCCTCCCCGAGGTGCTGGTCACGGATAACGGCACTCCATTCACGAGTGACGAGTTTGCGAGGTTCACGAATTTGAACGGCATCCGCCATATCCGCACTGCCCCTTACCACCCGGCTTCAAATGGGTTGGCAGAGCGCGCAGTGCAGACATTCAAAAGAGGCCTAAAGAAGCAGTCTTCCGGATCAATGGACACGAGACTGGCTCGTTTTTTGTTTACGTACAGAACCACCCCCCATGAAGTGACTGGGGTAGCTCCCGCAGAACTCTTAATGGTCCGGAGACTTCGCACCCGCCTTAGTATGGTTTTGCCGGACATTGGCGCAAAAGTACGCCGCACACAAGAACGGCAGGGACAGGGATTTTCTCGGCATCGGCCGATTCGGCAGTTTGCGCCCGGTGACCCAGTGTTAGTTCGGAATTTTGCTGGTGGTTCACAATGGGTTCCTGGTGTAATTTTTCGCCAAACGGGCCCTATATCTTACCAAGTGCAAGCCCAGGGCCGTCTCCAGCGCAAACATGTAGACCACTTCGGTCCAGAAGACCATCCCCTCAAAAGATTCCCCGCCCCCGGAGCTCATTTCAACAGCCGCAGAGACCAGAGACAAGGGAAGGTAGTCCTCACAATCTTCCACTGGTGCCTCACTCGAAGCCTGCGCAGGTCATTACGGGACCGAATGGAGATAGAGACGCTGACATGACGGAGGCAGCAGACTCTGACTCCGAGATGGAGACACAGGATGCATCAGAGGGGGAATCCTCGGGTCCACGGGCCGTGGACGTACAACCGCGCCGTTCATCACGGAAGCGCCGGTCTCCGTCTCGTTACACGCCGCCTGATCCAGCGCCGCGTGCAAATGGTGTCCGGCCTGCGGCCAAACGAGTCCGACGCCCTCCTTCGCCAGGGTCTTCGGTGGATTCCTTGGACTTTGGGGGGAGGGTTGTTATAACCTGCCTACTTACCATTGGCTGGGGACTAATGACTATCCCACAATCCTGTGGGAGTATGAGCTTCCCCAATGAGGGGGGGGCGGAGAAACCACTAGTAAACTCCTAGTATAAATAAAGCTGGTCAGTTCAGGAACCAGCAGGAAGGAGTATGTAGCAAGGGAAGTTACGCTACTGTTATGTATATATGTTATAGTAAATAAATGTTATTACTTTGTATCCTTAAAACTCGTGCTGGATTCTTCGTGGCCCTTACAAAAGAAAGTAAAACAGATGTCTGCAGAAATGATGAGATGCAAATTTGCCTATCAATGGGAAACACACGTTTTGGGGTGAGACCCACGCCACATGGGGAGAATATGCAAACTCCAGACAGGGCCAGGATCCATCCTCACAGCATACTCACAGACGTATGCCAATCGAAAAGTAACATGTTCATTACCCGATTGCACGAATCTTGACTATCAGACTATCTTTTTTACATTGCCACCATTTTTAAAAGTCAATCAATTAAAGTGCACAAAGAAAATTTTCCTCAATTGTTGCTGGCAGCAGAGTCCTGGAAATTCATCTTTAATACCTACAGGCTTTGTGACAAATCTGCTGGGTAACCACTGTTAAGGAGGAAATGGATAGGTAGGTAGATAGATAGGTAGGTAGATAGATAGATGTAGTGAAGTAGAGATACGTACAAATACAGCAAGAGAGACATAATAGGGAGCATCTGGCATCTGCAGATAGTGAGAGAGATGAACATAGAAAAATAGGTATTGTGATACACAGGGAGATACAAAATGAGAAATATATGTAAAGAAAGATCAATAGAGAGAAAGTATGGGGATGGGTAGAGTGACAGGAGGTGAACAGAGAGATGGATGGAATGAGGGGTGGAGAGGAGATGGATAGAATGAGAGGGCTATGAGGGGCATAGACAGAGTGGATAGTCAGAGACTTTTTCCCAGGGTAGAGGGGTCAATTACTCGGGGGCATAGGTTTAAGGTGAGAGGGGCAAGTTTTAGAGATGTACGAGGTAAGTTTTTTTACACAGAGGATAGTGGGTGCCTGGAACCCGTTGCCGGAGGTGGTGGTGGAAGCAGGGACGATAGTGATGTTTAAGGGGCATCGTGACAAATCCATGAATAGAGGGATACGGACCTCGGAAGTGTAGAATGATTTAGTTTAGAAGGGCGGCATAGTCGGCGTATGCTTGGAGGGCCGAAGGACTGTTTCTGTGCTGTATTTGTCTTTGTTCTTTGTGTGGAGAGGAGATAGAGAGGATGAAAGGGTGTTAACAGAAAGACGGATAGACTGAGAAGGAGTGAATCCAGAGATGGTTAGAATGAGAGCGATGAAGAGAATGAGACAGGTGGAGAGGAGATGGAGAGAATGAGAGGGCTGAAGAGAGAGATGGGGAGAATGAGAGGGGGTGAAGATAGAAATGGAGAGAATAGGAGGGGGTGAACAGAGAGATGGAGAGATTGGGATGGGATGAAGAGTGATGGAGAGAATGAGAGGACGTGACCAGAGAGACGGATAGGACAGAGATGGAGAGAATGAGAGGGGTTGAAGAGAGCGATGGAGAGAATGATAGCGGGTGAAGAGAGAGATGGAGAGAATGAGATGGGGTGAGAGGTAGATGGAGAGAATGAGAGGTGATGAAGAGAGAGATGGAGAGATGGGGATGTGTGGAGAGCGCCTGCGTCAGGCGGCGCTGACGGAAGCGGGAGCGCCTCGAGCGGCCGGCGCCCGCCCACAAGATCAGAGCGAGAGACGGACAGCCGCCCAGAGCCCGGGACCGAGCGGTGAGTGTTGGCACGGCAACTCCGCAGGGAGCCGAGCTTTCTCTGGAAATCCCGGTTTAAAGTGTTCCGGGGAAGGGTGGGGAGGGTGGGGAGGGTGCAGGGGTGAGGGGGAGGATGCGGTGCGGTGGGGTGGGGGCCGCTGCCGGAAGATGGAGGAGCGGAGTCCGCCCCCGGTCGCAGCGCAGCTGCTGCCGGTCGGACCGCCCGCCCTGAGGAACCGTTACTGCCGAGCGGCCCGGCCGGAGCCGGGGGAGGGAGAACAACAACCTTAACACCCCCCCGCCCAACATCCCACCCCCAAACATCCCCCCCAACGCCCCCCCCCCCCCACATTCCCCCCCCCCCCCCAACATTCCCCCCCCCCACATTCCCCCCCCCCCCCCCACATTCCGCCCCCCCCAACACCCCCCCCACCCGACAACCCCAACACCCCCCCCACAACCCCAACACCCCCCCCCTGACAACCCCAACACCCCCCCCTGACAACCCCAACACCCCCCCCACAACCCCAACACCCCCCCCACAACCCCAACACCCCCCCACAACCCCAACACCCCCCCACAACCCCAACACCCCCCCACAACCCCAACAACCCCCCCACAACCCCAACACCCCCCCACAACCCCAACACCCCCCCACAACCCCAACAACCCCCCCACAACCCCAACAACCCCCCCACAACCCCAACACCCCCCCCTGACAACCCCAACACCCCCCCCCGACAACCCCAACACCACCCCCGACAACCCCAACACCCCCCCCGCCCGCCTGACACCCCCCCGCCTGCCCGACACCCCCCCCCCGCCCGCCCGACACTCCCCCCGCCCGCCCGACACCACCCCCGCCCGCCCGACACCCCCCCCGCCCGCCCGACACCCCCCCCCGCCCGCCCGACACCCCCCCCGCCCGTCCGACACCCCCCCCCGCCCGCCCGACACCCCCCCCGCCCGCCCGACACCCCCCCGCCCGCCCGACACCCCCCCGCCCGCCCGACACCCCCCCACCCGCCCGCCCGACGCCCCCCTCGCCTGCCCGACGCCCCCCTCGCCCGCCCGCCGCCCCCCTCGCCCGCCCGCCCGACACCCCCCCCGCCCGCCCGACACCCCCCCTGCCCGCCCGACCACCCCCCGCCCGCCCGACCACCCCCCGCCCGCCCGGCCACCCCCCGCCCGCCCGACCACCCCCCGCCCGCCCGACCACCCCCCGCCCGCCCGACCACCCCCCGCCCGCCCGACCACCCCCCGCCCGCCCGACCACCCCCCGCCCGCCCGACCACCCCCCGCCCGCCCGACCACCCCCCGCCCGCCCGACCACCCCCCGCCCGCCCGACCACCCCCCGCCCGCCCGACCACCCCCCGCCCGCCCGACCACCCCCCGCCCGCCCGACCACCCCCCGCCCGCCCGACCACCCCCCGCCCGCCCGACCACCCCCCGCCCGCCCGACCACCCCCCGCCCGCCCGACCACCCCCCGCCCGCCCGACCACCCCCCGCCCGCCCGACCACCCCCCGCCCGCCCGACCACCCCCCGCCCGCCCGACCACCCCCCGCCCGCCCGACCACCCCCCGCCCGCCCGACCACCCCCCGCCCGCCCGACCACCCCCCGCCCGCCCGACCACCCCCCGCCCGCCCGACCACCCCCCGCCCGCCCGACCACCCCCCGCCCGCCCGACCACCCCCCGCCCGCCCGACCACCCCCCGCCCGCCCGACCACCCCCCGCCCGCCCGACCACCCCCCGCCCGCCCGACCACCCCCCGCCCGCCCGACCACCCCCCGCCCGCCCGACCACCCCCCGCCCGCCCGACCACCCCCCGCCCGCCCGACCACCCCCCGCCCGCCCGACCACCCCCCGCCCGCCCGACCACCCCCCGCCCGCCCGACCACCCCCCGCCCGCCCGACCACCCCCCGCCCGCCCGACCACCCCCCGCCCGCCCGACCACCCCCCGCCCGCCCGACCACCCCCCGCCCGCCCGACCACCCCCCGCCCGCCCGACCACCCCCCGCCCGCCCGACCACCCCCCGCCCGCCCGACCACCCCCCGCCCGCCCGACCACCCCCCGCCCGCCCGACCACCCCCCGCCCGCCCGACCACCCCCCGCCCGCCCGACCACCCCCCGCCCGCCCGACCACCCCCCGCCCGCCCGACCACCCCCCGCCCGCCCGACCACCCCCCGCCCGCCCGACCACCCCCCGCCCGCCCGACCACCCCCCGCCCGCCCGACCACCCCCCGCCCGCCCGACCACCCCCCGCCCGCCCGACCACCCCCCGCCCGCCCGACCACCCCCCGCCCGCCCGACCAGTTCTCGACACCCCCCCCCAGTTCTCGACACCCCCCCCAGTTCTCGACACCCCCCCCCCCCAGTTCTCGACACCCCCCCCAGTTCTCGACACCCCCCCCCAGTTCTCGACACCCCCCCCAGTTCTCGACACCCCCCCCCCAGTTCTCGACACCCCCCCCCCCAGTTCTCGACCCCCCCCCAGTTCTCGACCCCCCCCCCCCAGTTCTCGACACCCCCCCCCAGTTCTCGACACCCCCCCCAGTTCTCGACACCCCCCCCAGTTCTCGACACCCCCCCCAGTTCTCGACACCCCCCCCAGTTCTCGACACCCCCCCCAGTTCTCGACACCCCCCCCAGTTCTCGACACCCCCCCCAGTTCTCGACACCCCCCCCAGTTCTCGACACCCCCCCCAGTTCTCGACACCCCCCCCAGTTCTCGACACCCCCCCCAGTTCTCGACACCCCCCCCAGTTCTCGACACCCAGTTCTCGACACCCCCCCCGCCCGCCCGACACCCCCCCGCCCGCCCCGACGCCCCCGCCTCGCCCCGACGCCCCCGCCTCGCCCAGTTCTCGACACCCCCCCCAGTTCTCGACACCCCCCCCAGTTCTCGACACCCCCACAGTTCTCGACACCCCCCCAGTTCTCGACACCCCCCCCAGTTCTCGACACCCCCCCAGTTCTCGACACCCCCCCCAGTTCTCGACACCCCCCCAGTTCTCGACACCCCCCCAGTTCTCGACACCCCCCCAGTTCTCGACACCCCCCCAGTTCTCGACACCCCCCCCAGTTCTCGACACCCCCCCCAGTTCTCGACACCCCCCCCAGTTCTCGACACCCCCCCCAGTTCTCGACACCCCCCCCAGTTCTCGACACCCCCCCCAGTTCTCGACACCCCCCCCAGTTCTCGACACCCCCCCCAGTTCTCGACACCCCCCCCAGTTCTCGACACCCCCCCCAGTTCTCGACACCCCCCCCAGTTCTCGACACCCCCCCCAGTTCTCGACACCCCCCCCAGTTCTCGACACCCCCCCCCCCAGTTCTCGACACCCCCCCCCAGTTCTCGACACCCCCCCCCAGTTCTCGACACCCCCCCCAGTTCTCGACACCCCCCCCAGTTCTCGACACCCCCCCCAGTTCTCGACACCCCCCCCAGTTCTCGACACCCCCCCCAGTTCTCGACACCCCCCCCAGTTCTCGACACCCCCCCCAGTTCTCGACACCCCCCCCAGTTCTCGACACCCCCCCCAGTTCTCGACACCCCCCCCAGTTCTCGACACCCCCCCCAGTTCTCGACACCCCCCCAGTTCTCGACACCCCCCCCAGTTCTCGACACCCCCCCCAGTTCTCGACACCCCCCCCAGTTCTCGACACCCCCCCCAGTTCTCGACACCCCCCCCAGTTCTCGACACCCCCCCCAGTTCTCGACACCCCCCCCAGTTCTCGACACCCCCCCCAGTTCTCGACACCCCCCCCAGTTCTCGACACCCCCCCCAGTTCTCGACACCCCCCCAGTTCTCGACACCCCCCCAGTTCTCGACACCCCCCCAGTTCTCGACACCCCCCCCAGTTCTCGACACCCCCCCCAGTTCTCGACACCCCCCCCAGTTCTCGACACCCCCCCCAGTTCTCGACACCCCCCCCAGTTCTCGACACCCCCCCCCAGTTCTCGACACCTCCCCCCAGTTCTCGACACCCCCCCAGTTCTCGACAACCCCCCCCCACTTCTCGACACCGCCCCCCCCAGTTCTTGACACCCCCCCCCAGTTCTCGACACCCCCCCCCCCCAGTTCTCGACACCCCCCCCAGTTCGCGACACCCCCCCCCCCAGTTCGCGACACCCCCCCCCAGTTCGCGACACCCCCCCCCCAGTTCGCGACACCCCCCCAGTTCGCGACACCCCCCCAGTTCGCGACACCCCCCCAGTTCGCGACACCCCCCCAGTTCGCGACACCCCCCCCAGTTCGCGACACCCCCCCAGTTCGCGACACCCCCCCAGTTCGCGACACCCCCCCCAGTTCTCGACACCCCCCCCAGTTCTCGACACCCCCCCCCCAGTTCTCGACACCCCCCCCCAGTTCTCGACACCCCCCCCCAGTTCTCGACACCCCCCCCAGTTCTCGACACCCCCCCCAGTTCTCGACACCCCCCCCAGTTCTCGACACCCCCCCCAGTTCTCGACACCCCCCCCAGTTCTCGACACCCCCCCCAGTTCTCGACACCCCCCCCAGTTCTCGACACCCCCCCCAGTTCTCGACACCCCCCCCAGTTCTCGACACCCCCCCCAGTTCTCGACACCCCCCCCAGTTCTCGACACCCCCCCCAGTTCTCGACACCCCCCCCAGTTCTCGACACCCCCCCCAGTTCTCGACACCCCCCCCAGTTCTCGACACCCCCCCCAGTTCTCGACACCCCCCCCAGTTCTCGACACCCCCCCCAGTTCTCGACACCCCCCCCAGTTCTCGACACCCCCCCCAGTTCTCGACACCCCCCCCAGTTCTCGACACCCCCCCCAGTTCTCGACACCCCCCCCAGTTCTCGACACCCCCCCCAGTTCTCGACACCCCCCCCAGTTCTCGACACCCCCCCAGTTCTCGACACCCCCCCAGTTCTCGACACCCCCCCAGTTCTCGACACCCCCCCCAGTTCTCGACACCCCCCCCAGTTCTCGACACCCCCCCCAGTTCTCGACACCCCCCCCAGTTCTCGACACCCCCCCCAGTTCTCGACACCTCCCCCCAGTTCTCGACACCCCCCCAGTTCTCGACAACCCCCCCCCACTTCTCGACACCGCCCCCCCCAGTTCTTGACACCCCCCCCCAGTTCTCGACACCCCCCCCCCCCAGTTCTCGACACCCCCCCCAGTTCTCGACACCCCCCCCAGTTCGCGACACCCCCCCCCCAGTTCGCGACACCCCCCCCCCAGTTCGCGACACCCCCCCAGTTCGCGACACCCCCCCAGTTCGCGACACCCCCCCAGTTCGCGACACCCCCCCAGTTCGCGACACCCCCCCAGTTCGCGACACCCCCCCAGTTCGCGACACCCCCCCAGTTCGCGACACCCCCCCAGTTCGCGACACCCCCCCCAGTTCGCGACACCCCCCCAGTTCGCGACACCCCCCCAGTTCGCGACACCCCCCCAGTTCGCGACACCCCCCCAGTTCGCGACACCCCCCCAGTTCGCGACACCCCCCCAGTTCGCGACACCCCCCCCAGTTCGCGACACCCCCCCCAGTTCGCGACACCCCCCCCAGTTCGCGACACCCCCCCCAGATCTCGACCCCCCCCAGATCTCGACCCCCCCCAGATCTCGACCCCCCCCAGATCTCGACCCCCCCAGATCTCGACCCCCCCAGATCTCGACCCCCCCCAGATCTCGACCCCCCCCAGATCTCGACCCCCCCCAGATCTCGACCCCCCCCAGATCTCGACCCCCCCCCAGATCTCGACCCCCCCCCAGATCTCGACCCCCCCCCAGATCTCGACCCCCCCCAGATCTCGACCCCCCCCAGATCTCGACCCCCCCCAGATCTCGACCCCCCCCAGATCTCGACCCCCCCCAGATCTCGACCCCCCCCAGATCTCGACCCCCCCCAGATCTCGACCCCCCCCAGATCTCGACCCCCCCCAGATCTCGACCCCCCCCAGATCTCGACCCCCCCCAGATCTCGACCCCCCCCAGATCTCGACCCCCCCCAGATCTCGACCCCCCCCAGATCTCGACCCCCCCCAGATCTCGACCCCCCCCAGATCTCGACCCCCCCCAGATCTCGACCCCCCCCAGATCTCGACCCCCCCCAGATCTCGACCCCCCCCAGATCTCGACCCCCCCCAGATCTCGACCCCCCCCAGATCTCGACCCCCCCCAGATCTCGACCCCCCCCAGATCTCGACCCCCCCCAGATCTCGACCCCCCCCAGATCTCGACCCCCCCCAGATCTCGACCCCCCCCAGATCTCGACCCCCCCCAGATCTCGACCCCCCCCAGATCTCGACCCCCCCCAGATCTCGACCCCCCCCAGATCTCGACCCCCCCAGATCTCGACCCCCCCAGATCTCGACCCCCCCCAGATCTCGACCCCCCCCCAGATCTCGACCCCCCCCAGATCTCGACCCCCCCCAGATCTCGACCCCGCACCCCCACCCCTCCCTCCTCTCAGCTCGCTCCTCTCTCTTATCTCTCTAACCCCCCCCCCACCCCCCAGTTCTCGACAACCCCTGCCCCTTACACCTTCCCTCTCACCTCGCCCCTTCCCAACTCCAACGGCACTCTCCCTCTCTCTTTATCTCTCTCTCACACACCCCACCCTTCTCACCCACATCATTCCGAGTCATTTTTTATTTAAATAATGTATGTTTTCAACCTGTTATGTGTACTTTGCTACTTTTATATATTTGGCTGTAATTTATAATCTTGCCAATGAGATATTAAGTATAAGGCCGCACCTTAATGGGAAAGTGTCCCCTGAGGCGGCTCCAGTAGTCGCTGGTGGTTCTCAAGCTCCGAACTGTTTAATCACCGCCACATCCCAGCTCGGATGGTAAAATATTAGCTGATCGTTTTACTTTCTCTGTCATTTTCTAATCGGTTGGCCTCCTAATATGGCATTGGTGCACAAGCTTGATTTTCCCGAAAAAAAGGAAGTCCTTGAAAAGCCTGTTTTATTTTTGTGTGCTTGTATTTTTTTCATGTGCCCTGCGTGCTTTATTGTTGCTAAATGGTTTTTGTTTTGCACGACCCATTAAATGTTTATTGTATTGAAGGAGCCTGTGAAACAGTGCAAAACTAGCCGCGCATGTCATAACTAATCAGGATGGTACTGCAAAATGAAGACTTTCTAGTCCGATTGGGGAATGGGGGTAAAGTCTTTTTAAAGACTTTTTATTTCCTCAAGTGTCAAAAATGGCAGGCAGGAAGTGATCTCGTGAGTTTATGAAATATGTAACTCAAGTGATGGAAGGCATGACAAGTTATATACTTCCTGTGTGAAGAGTGTGATAAGAGGAGATGGAGTGCATCTTTGCAGTTTAAACCTTTTTTATTTACTCCGGATATGTTGAAAAAAATGAAACGCACCTACTTGTATTTATACAGAGCGCTTTGAAGAGTAGAGCATCTCAAGGAACTTCGTAGGAGCGTTATCAAACAACATTTGATGCTGAGCATCAGGAGGGGGTTCCAAAGCTTGGTGGCTAAAGCCCTGGTTGGTAGTGGTGAAGTCACTAAAATCGATCCCGGCTCTGGGTCACTGTCTGTGTTGAGTTTGCACATTCTCCCCGTGTTTGCATGGGTTTCGCCCCCGCAACCCAAAGATGTGCAAGGTAGGTGGATTGGCCACGCTAAATTGCCCCTTAATTGGAAAAAATTAATTGGGTACTCGAAATTTATTTAAAAAATAAAAAAAAGTAGGGTGCTCTTTCCAAGGGCCGGTGCAGACTCGATGGGCCGAATGGCCTCCTTCGGCACTGTAAATTCTATGAAACTAGATGATATTCCAATCACAAATTCCAATCACCCTAAGATGGCCTATTTCCACCTCCATAACATCACCAAACTCACCCATCTCAGTTTTTCTGCTGCTGAAACTCGTATTATAAACCTCAACTTGATTATTCCAATGCTGCACGAGGCAGCCTCTCAGATTTTATTCCCTGTAATCTTGAAGGCATCCAAAACTCGACTGTCCCTGTCCCAACTTGCACAAAGTCCTGTTTATCCATCACCCCATGAACCTGGGACCTTGGTGCCGTGAGACTGCAGTGCTACCACTGTCACCGTGCTGCCCTGAAGAGCACCCTACTTAAACCCACACCTCCACCCTATCCCGATAACCCAGTAACCACACCTAACCTTTTTTACACTAAGGGCCAATTTAGCCTGACTAATCCACCTAACCACATCTTTGGACTGTGGGAGGTAACCAGAACACCCGGAGGAAACCCACGCAGACACGGGGAGAAAGTGCAAACTCTACAGACAGTCACCTGAGGCTGGAATTGAACCACAGACCCTGGAGCTGTGAGGCAGCAGTATTAACCATTGTGCCAAGAACAGTCTGGTTCAGCCTCATAGTTGCCAGGACAAGAGAGCAAGTTGACGGATAAGGAACAGAATTGTGGCAGAGGCTGAACTCAATTGACTTCCGTCTTCCCAGTATTTAATTGGAGGAACTACAGTGAATAAAATGATATTGACACGAATTGGCTACCTTTTCATAGATTACTAATCTGGCAATTTGTCCTGGCGATGGATTATAATGGGTTGGCCTGTGGTACTGATTGGAAAACTGCTATTTTAAACTTGTTGTAATAGAATTAAATTAGTTGCCTATTGGACGGCACGGTGGCGTAGTGGTTAGCACTGTTGCCTAAAGCGCATGAGGACTTGGGTTTGATCCTGGCCCTGGGTCACTCTGTGGAGTTTACACATTCTCCTTGTGTCTGTGTGTTTCACCCCCTCACCCAAAGATGTGCGTTTCACCCCCTCACCCAAAGATGTGCAGGTTAGGTCGATTAGGAAAAAAATAATTGGATACTCTAAATTACTTTAAAAAAAGTAGTTGCCTTTTACTGGACATTTACAAACGATAATTTTAAGATTGTGGTTAAATGGAATAATAAAAAGCAAGGTATTGTCTGTAAATTATCAGTCACTTTGACCAGTATATTAGCAAACTGTTTTACCCAGGTACCTTGTTTATGAGGTGAACAAAGGACAAACGCAGGTTTACAATTCAACTCGAATTTATTCACAAACATAATAAAATCCCAAATATTATCTGCCAAAGATTCAAATACTACTCCCGCTGCTGATGATTTTGACCGAGCTGCGGGTCCAGTCCTCTGAGCCTTGGTTGTCTCAGGGCCCTCTTCTGCGAAGATGGGTCCCGCACACCTCTTCCGTCTGTTCTCCGGTCTGCCGTCGAATCTTCTCCATTGTCTCCGTGTCTGGTTTCAGCTGGGGTGGGTCCCTGGGTGTCTTATTCTTATCCCAGTCTCCCCCTCTTTGTGCCCTTGACGTTTCTCTGACCCTCAGCCAATGAGGTAATTGGGCGGAGTCACAACACCCAATGTAGCTGTTGATTGCAAATTTGCAGGAAAACGGGAACCACCGTCCGGCTTCATCTCCAGGTGCATTGTCCACACGTACCCTTATCCCATATAAGGTAATGGCGGGAAGTCAAGGTGCCAGAAAGTTCGGCTTCATCTGCGCAATCCACAACAATTGACAGATCTGAATAGGGCTGATTATCTCCGATCTGTCTATCCCTGTCCAGCATATTCGAACTTGGGCTGTTTGAGTTTTTCGTCTGGGGTCTGTGGGGGTAAATTAAAAAGCAGAACCAAAAAGGTAGTAATCTCTGGATTATTATTTGAGCCATGATCTAATTGGCACAAGGTCAATAAGATTAGGAAGTTAAATGCGTGGCTTGTAATTGGTGTGGGAGAACGGAGTTTAAATTCATGGAACATTTGGCCCCAGTACTAGGCAAGGAGGGACCTGTTTTGATGGGGCGGTCTACATCTGAATCATGCTGGGACCAGAGTGCTGGTGAATTGCATAACTAGGGCTGGAGATGGGGCTTTCAACTCAATAGTAGGGGGGAGGGGGGTTCAGTTGCAGGGCAAATGAGATAACCCAAATTAAAAGATAAGGTAGAAGTGCAGGTTAGCAATCTGGCGGATGGTTACCAGAAAATAAAGATGAGACACACATGAAAGAGCAGGGAATTTTGACAATAGACCAAACTTAAAAGCTTTTATCTGAATGCACAAAGCATTCGGAACAAAATTAATTTCATGATGCTAATTCTATCAACATTTGGGCGGCACGGTGGTGCATTGGTTAGCACTGCTGTCTCACTGCTGAGGAGCCAGGTTCGATCCCGGGTCACTGACTGTGGAGTTTGCACATTCTCCCCGTGTCTGCGTAGGTCTCACCTACAACCCAAGCATGTGCCTGGTAGATGAGTTGGCCATGCTAAATTGACCCTTAATTGGAAAAAAAAATAATTGGCAACTCTAAATTTATTTTATTTTTAAAAAATTATATCATCATTTTATCCAGAAGTTATGAATTATCCAAGCCCTAATATCACATAGGAAGCTGGATAGGGTAAAAGCAGTAGTGGAATGGCTAGACAACATAGATTCATAGAATTTACAGTGCCGAAGGAGGCCATTCGGCACATCGAGTCTGCACCGGCCGTTGGAAAGAGCACCCTACTTTTTTTTCTTTTTAAAATAAATTTAGAGTACCCAATTAATTTTTTCCAATTAAGGGGCAATTTAGCGTGGCCAATCCACCTACCTTGCACATCTTTGGGTTACGGGGGCGAAACCCACGCAAACACGGGGAGAATGTGCAAACTCCACACGGACAGTGACCCAGAGCCGGGATCGATTTTAGTAACTTCACCACTACCAACCAGGGCTTCAGCCAACAAGCTTTGGAAACCGCCTCCTAATGCTCAGCATCAAATGTTGTTTGATAACACTCCTACGAAGTTCCTTGGGATGCTCTACTCTTCAAAGCGCACGCCCGATCGTGGGCAAATGCATATCTGGAAGCTAATTTCATGCTTATGCATGGAGCTGTAAATAATCAAATATATTTTTAAGGGTTTCAATAGTAGGGTGCCAATTTAACCAAAGCAATGCACTACAAATGTTCCACCGTATTTGCACATACAACATACGAATTGGCACACGTCAGACCCAAGTCAGGACTGCATGACTTGGGAGTTGCTGCATAATTTCTGCTGTGGCATTTCAGGAAATAGCATTGAGGATTGCAGAATTTTAAGTACTATCATGACTTTTTTGAACTACATTCTCAGGTGCACACATCTGTCCACAAATGAATCCAGTGTTAATCACCTGTACCTGCACTGACCAGCAAATTGACGCTTGATCTTGTTTCTCCTGCTGCTACAATTACTTCAAATTATGTTTTAATTAATCTGCATTCAGTCAATTACAGCAGAGCAGAACACACCTGTGCAGGTTTAACTGGCTGCTGGTCACAGGTCTCATGCACCATAGGCTGATCAAAGCAGCCAACTGGTACCAATTAAAAACAAAGAGCATTAAATCAGTCAATTCATCGCAGTAATTTTCCAGGCCATTCCACCCATCTGCGATGCTCGAGAAAGCCCTGTTCCAGTCACAAATCAATTTCGATCAATTATGCTGCTGATTTGCACTGATCCATGTTGCAGTTTTGTTTGCAACTCAGTCCTACACTTCTGATATACAGGCACCCGGTGCGGAGAGGTGCAGGGAGGGAGAAGGACCTCCTTGTGAACTTGCTCCTGGGCTTGGCAAAGCTTGCCATCAACAGGTCCGGGCAGTGGACAATCGAGGGCATTGTCCCACTGACTGCTTACCAATCCTCCATGGCTATGTTTGTGGCCAGGTGTCCCTGGAGAGGGAGCATGCATGCTAAGACCTCTCAGACCTTCCATGCCCGCAGGGGCTGGGAGGCCTTATTGACGCCATTAATCACATTTTGATTTAATGCATAAGTTTCATTTGTGATTCGTTATTTGTTTAAGGCAGTTTCCATTTGGGGCTGTCTCTTTACTTTTATTACAGTTTATTTGATTTTGTTTGCTTAGCTCTTTGTGGGACAAAATAGTTGGAAACTTGTGTTTCGGCTTATGTAAAGGAGTTTGCCAGAAACTTCATCTTTGTAGAGCCAGAACACGGACCAGTGCATTCTAACAGCAGGAGCTCTATGCCCATCAGCATGTTAGAGTTCAAAGAACAAAGAAAAGTACAGCACAGGAACAGGCCCTTCGGCCCTCCAAGCCTGCGCTGACCATGCTGCCCGTCTAAACTAAACTCTACAGTTCCAGGGTTCGTGTCTCTCCATTCCCATCCTATTCATGTATTTGTCGAGATGCCCCTTAAACGTCACTATCGTCCCTGCTTCCACCACCTCCTCCGGCAGCGAGTTCCAGGCACCCACTACCCTCTGGGTAAAAAAAAAACTTACCTCGTACATCTCCTCTAAACCTTGCCCCTCGTACCTTAACCCTATGTCCCCTAGTAATTGACCCCTCTACCCTGGGAAAAAGTCTCTGACTATCCACTCTGTCTATGCCCCTCATAATTTTGTAGACCTCTTATCAGGTCGCCCCTCAACCTCCTTTGTTCCAGTGAGAACAAACCAAGTTTATTCAACCTCCTCCTCATAGATAATGCCCTCCATACAAGGCAACATCCTGGTAAATCTCTTCTGCACCCTCTCTAAAGCCTCCACATCCTTCTGGTAGTGTGGCGACCAGAATTGAACACTATACTCCAAATGTGTCCTATACCCCGGCCAATGAGGGCAAGCATGCTGTATGCCTTCTTGACTACCTTCTCCACCTGTGCCCCTTTCAGTGACCTGTGGACCTGGGCACCAAGATCTCTCTGACTGTCAATACTCTTGAGGGTTCTACTATTCACTTTACTATCCCTACCTGTATTCAGTCTGATGAAAAGTTGTTCCTCATCTTCTGCCAATTTCTTTAAATCTGTGCCCTCATTCTCAATCATTTCCTGAGGGACCGTTTTTGTTCATTTTTCAAGGTGTGGACATCGCTGGCTAGGCAGCATTTGTTGACCATTGCTGGCAGTGTTTTGAGATGGATAGAAAGCTGATTAGCAGACGGGAAGCAAAAGTTTTTTGATTAGCAAGGAGATTAGTGGGGTACCACAGGGATCTGTGCTCGGACCCCAACTGTCCACATTACATTGTATCATCTGCAAATTTGGAGATAATAAGTTGGATGGGAGGGTGAGCTGTGAGGAGATGTTTCAATGGGATTTGGACAGGCTGAGTGGGTGGCTAATGCATGGCAGATATATAATGAGATGATCCAGTTTGGTAGCAAAATTAGGAAGGCAGATTATTATTTGAATGGGTGTAAATTGGGAGAGGTGGATACTCAGCCATACCTTGGTGTCCTGGTGCATCAGTCGCTGAAAGTAAACGTGCAGGTACAGCAGGCAGTAAAGGAAGCAAATGGTATTTTGGCTTTCATAGCTTTCATAGTGGGCAGCATGGTAGCATAGTGGTTAGCACAATGGCTTCACAGCTCCAGGGTCCCAGGTTCGATTCCCGGCTTGGGTCACTCTCTGTGCGGAGTCTGCACGTTCTCCCCGTGTCTGCGTGGGTTTCCTCCGGATGCTCCGGTTTCCTCCCACAGTCCAAAGATGTGCAGGTTAGGTGGATTGGCCATGCTAAATTGCCCTTAGTGTCCAAGAAAATAAGGTTTGGTGGGGTTACGGGGATAGGAGGAAGTGCGGGGATAGGGTGGGGGTGTGGGCTTAGGTGGGGTGCTGTTTCCAAGGGCCGGTGCAAACTCGATGGGCCGAATGGCCTCCTTCTGCACTGTAAATTCTGTGAATCTGTGAATAGCGAGTGGATTGAGTCTCGGAATAGGGGTGTTTTACTGCAATTTGTAGGGCATTTGTGAGGCGACACCTGAAGTATTGTGTGTAGTTTTGGTTTCCTTATCTGAGGCAGGATGTTCTTGCTGTAGACTGAGTGTTGTGAAGGTTTACCAGACCGATTCCTGGGATGGCGGGATTGTCGTACGAGAAGAGACTAAGTCAGTTGGTATTATATTCACTGGATTTCAGAAGAGAGAAGGGATCTCACAGAAACTTATAAAATTCTAACAGGATTAGACAGGGTAGATTCAAAAAGAATGTTCCGGTGGTGGGGGGAGTCCAGAACTGGGGGTCACAGTTTGGGGATAAGGGGTAAACCTTTTAAGACTGAGGTGAGGAGATATTTCTTCACCCAGAGAATGGTGAATCTTTTGAATTCACTACCATAGAAAGTAGTTGTGGCGAAAATATTGTGTAATTTCAAGAAGGAATTAGATAGAGCTCTTGGGGCTAAAGGGATATGGGGGGGAAGGTGGGATCAGGATGTTGAACATTAAAACATTTTCTTTTAGTGTATCCAGTTCCTTTTTTTTCCAATTAAGGGACAATTTACCATTGCCAATTCACCTACCCTGCACACACACACGGGAAGAATGTGCAAACTCCACATGTGCAGTGAACCGGGGCCGGCAGCGAACCCGGGTCCTCAGTGCCGTGAGGCAGCAGTGCTAACCACTGCTCCACTGTGCCCCCTCCCAGGATATTGACTTTGACGATCAGTCATGATAATGAATGGTGGAGCAGACTCGATGGGCTGAATGGCCTCCTCATGTTTCTATTTTCCACGTATGCTTCTATATCTGTATCCCTAATTGCCCTTCGGAAAGTGGTGGTGAGCTGCCTTTTGAACCGCTGCAGACCATCTGGTAAACGTACACCCTCTACTATTAGGGAAGGAGTTCCAGGATTTTGACCCAACGACAGTGAAGAAAGGTAATATATTTCCAAGTCAGGAGAGTGAGCGAATTTCCAGGTGGTGGTGTTCCCATGTAGTCCTTGTCGTTCTAGATGGCAGTGGTCGTGGTTTTGGAAGGTCCAGCCTTGGGAGTTTCCTGCCACACAAAACTGCCCCCCAACTAACAAGATCCGCGATGAACCCTTGGACAATGTGGATCATTTACCATTCCTCGGGAGCCTTCTCTTGTGCGAGCAGACATTGACAGCCAAGTCAAACATCGTCTCCAATGTGCCAGGGCAGTCTTTGGCCCCTGAGGATCAGAGTATTCGAAGACCGAGACCTCAAACCTAGAACCAAGCTCATGGTGCTCCCAGCCCTCTGTATGCATCAGAAATATGGACAATGTACAGCAGACACCTCCGATCCTTGGAGAGATATCACCAACGCCGTCTCCACTGGCAGAACAGGCATACCAATGTGAGTATCAAGGCACTGGTCATGCTCGACCAGCTGCGATGGGCAGGGCATTTTGCCCGCATGCCCGACACACGACTCCAAAACAAGCGCTCTACTCTGAGCTACGCAATGGCAAACGATGACTAGGCGGGCAGAGGAAATGCTCCAAGGGCACTCTGAAAACCTCCCTAAATAAATGCAACATCCCCACCGACATGTGGGAATCGTTTGGCCTTAGAACGAACAAGCATCCACGAAGGCGCCAATCACCTCTAGCATTGTAGGCTGGAGTATACGGAGCGGACGGAGAGTGCAGAATCCGGTGTCCAACCCACCCATTTCATCAAGCTCCACCTGCCAAATCTGTGGCAGAGACTGTGGACCTAGTATCGGATTATTCCGCCACTGCAGAACCCACCTCCACAGAGTGGAAATTGGTCCTTCCTCAACGCTGAGGGATTGCCCAAGAAGAAGAAGATGGTGGTGGTCGTTGGTTTGGAAGGTGCTGCCTAAGGAGCCTTGATGAGTTCCTGCAGTGCATCTTGTAGATGGTACAGACTGCTGCTACTGTGCCTCGGCGGTGGAAGGAATGTTTGTGGAAGGGGTGTCAATCAAGGAGGCTGCTTTGTCCATGATGGTGTTGAGCTTGTTGACTGTTGTTGCTGCTGTGCTCATCTCGGCAAAGGGAGAGTATTCAATCACACTCCTGACTTGTGCCTTTAGGGAGTCAGTAGTGGAGTTACTCGACGCAGGATTCCTCGCCCTTTACCTGCTCTTGTAGCCACAGTATTTATATGGCTCGTCAGTTTCTGGTCAATGGTAGCCCCCAGGACGTTGATAGTGAGGGGGGGGGGGGGGATTCAATGATGGTAATGCCATTGAATGTCATGGGCAATGGTTTTGCCTGCCACTTGTGTGGCACAAATGTTACTTGTCACTTGTCAGCCCAAGTCTGGATATTGTTTAAGTCTTGCTGCATTTGCATGCAGTCCCCATCCCCAGACCGCTTAAAGTTCACTAATTGATTTTGGTTCACTGATTTTATGCGAATACACATGTGGTGGTTCAATCAGTTCCTGAAATACTGTACAATGACTATTTGAAAGAAAATACAGTGAATAAACAATTTTCTCAATTCTTGGTTTTAATCCAAAGGCAATGGGGATAAAATTACAAATTACAAACCTCACATGCCATCTCCCTTTACTTTTCCCAATCCACACAGGACATCGTATCATAGATTCAAAGAATTTACAGTGCAGAAGGGGGCCATACGGCCCATTGGGTCTGTACCGGCCCTTGGAAAGAGCACCCTACTTAAGCCTACGCCTCCACCCTAACCCTGTCACCACGTAACACCACCTAGCCTTTTGGACACTTAAGGGACAATTTAGCATAGCTAATGCACCTAACCTGCACATCTTTGGACTGTGGGAGGAAACCGGATACTGGGAGGAAGTGCAAACTCCACAGAGACAGTAACCCGAGGCCGGATTGGAACTGTGGTCCCTGGAGCTGTAAGACAGCAGTGCTAACCACTGTGCCACCTATGAAGTAGCTGAAGCTCAGTTGCAAATAAACTGCCCTAAGGTTGTTGCTGCTGCATCCGTGCCAAGAGACATGCAACATTCCTAATCAATGCCACCTTTAATTACATTTGTTGAAAGAGAGCAGCAATGAACCACTATGGTTCAGCTAAATATGAATAAGCAGGATGTACAATGTGCAAATTTAACAAAGAAGGATTCTAATGTTCTAGAATCTGGGCTCAAGCAATTCATGCAAATTGCATAGTAACCCACAGATCAAAAACGGCCATTGGCACCCCATTTGTATAATATATGCTGTAATCCAATTTCATGGTTTTGACTCATGTTGTAAACCACTTTGGTTCAACGATATGCAATGATATTCAGGCTGTGTGGAAGATATTTCCACCTTTGGCAGTATTGGAACAGAAGTAAGGTAAAATTTAATTAATCTGCCAAACAATATGCTTTTATTGCAACTTCAAAAAGCACACCTTGCTGTGAAAATCACATCATTCTCTACACCAGCTGTTATGTTGATTTCTCAAGTGAGGCTGATCCAGACCTAAATTAAAGGCGGCTGTGAGCTCATGCCCCTTAGGAAATGTGCTAAAAGTATTGAACTAATCTAGTTAAGCTAGGATCCCTCAGGCCAAAGTGATTTCTATCCACAATGTTATTTTGAAATATATTAAAGCAGAGGATCTAGAGGTGAAATGATATTGTTCTGGCCCAGTTCAACAATGTGGCCCTGGATACATTTCAAAAAAGAATCCCTTAGTGTTATAAACAATTCATTTACTAAATGTTCAGTTATTTTGTATAAACAATCATGGAATCTTAAGCCGTACCATTTAACAAAATTTAAAATGATTAATTTGAAAATACCTTAACGCCAACCTTAAACACGTTCCAGGATATATTATACATATTTTCAATTTGTAAGTATTGTAAATAATTGCACTGAGCATGACCTAAGATGTACAATACATGCTGTTCCAAGTATCTTCAGTGACCCGTATAAAATTATATACCCTGCAATATAGTGAAGTAAATCCAGTTATAGTGGAGAATATTAGGGGCGGCACGCGGCGCAGTGCTTAGCACTGCTGCCTCTCGGTGCCAAGGACCTGAGTTCGATCCCAGCTCCAGGTCACTGTCCATGTGGAATCTGCATGTTCTCCCCTTGTCTGCGTGGTTCTCACCCCCACAACCCAAAAAGATGTGCCGGGTAGGTGAATTGGCCACGCTAAATTGCCCCTTAACTAGGGGGAAAAAAGAATTGGGTACTCTAAATCTATTTTAAAAATAGTAGAGAATATTCAAAGCATGCCCCGAATGTATTCTTTACTAAAACATTTTTAGAGTACCCAATTCATTTTTTCCAATTAAGGGGCAATTTAGCGTGATCAATCCACCTGGCCTGCACATCTTTGGGTTGTGGGGGCGAAACCCACGCAAACACGGGGACAATGTGCAAACTCCACACGGACAGTGACCCTGAGCCGGGATCGAACCTGGGACCTCAGCGCCGTGAGGCAGCAATGCTAACCACTGCGCCACCGTGCTGCCCCTCTGAATTTATTCTAATGGTAGGAGATACATTACTCCATCACATGCGTACAAATTATTTGAGCATACTCTGCAAAAGGTGGTAAATCAACTGCAATTGTATATTACTTTTTGTATTTCACTGAAATACAAATGCATCAATGCATTTGCTACATCCATTCTAAACCTGACAGCTCAAAGATCGTAAAATCATAAGAAATACAAGCCCCTCAGGTCTGCTATGCTATTCAATAAGATCATGGCTGATTTGATTGTGGCCCCAGCTCGACTTTCTTGTTTGCCCCCATAACTCTTGACTCCCTTGTTAATCAAAAATCTGTCGCCAAGTATCAGACTTAAAAGGGAAACCCCTTATTTTTAAACCCTGGTCCCTAGTTCAGGAAACATCCGCTCCACCTCTATTAAGCTTCTCTCAGGATGTGTATTTTAATACGATCACCTTTCATCCATCTGAACTCCAATGAGTATAGGTCCAACCTGCTCAACCTTTCTTCAAGCAACAACACACACATCGCAGGAATTGGCCTGGAATACCCTTTTTTGAACGGCTTCCAATGCAATAATATCCCTCATTCAAGGAGACCAAACCTGTATTCAGGTATGGTCTCACCAATGCCTTATACAGTTGCGGCAACATGTCATTGCTTTTATATTCCTAACTCCCTTGCAATAATTTCCAACATTCCATTTGACATCCTAATCGCTTGCTGAACCTTCAGGCTAACATTTAGTGATTCATTTTTAAGGACCCATGCAGGCCTCCCAATAATAGCCACATGGTAGGGTGGGGCACAAAAGAGGAAATAATGGGAGCTTGTCAGAAAGGCATGCCCAAAATCATGGGAGATTTTAATCCACGCATAGACTGGAAAAGCCAAATGGGTAAAGGGAACCTAGATGAGTTCATAGAATGTTTCCAGGATGGTATTTCAGAACAGCATGTTCTGGAGCCAAACAGAAACAATGGTAGACCTGGTATTGCACAACGAGATGGGATTCATTAATGATCTCACAGCGAAGGTGCCCCAAGGTAGCAATGTCGATAACATTCAATTTCACATTCAGCTTGCGGGTGAGAGGAATGGGTCCGAGGCTAAGGAGATCCTGCCAAAGGTAACTGCCCACGACAGGTTCCCACGGGGCAGGGTGAGCGAGACATACAAGACGCCATAGATTATGAGACGCAATTATGAGGGTATGAAGCAGAACTGGCTAAAGTGAGATGACAAATTACGTTAAAGGATTGGTCAAAAGAGAAGAAGTGGCAAACATTAATGACCATATTTCAGAATACACATAATAGATGCATTCCAACGAGTAAAAGTACAAGGGATGGATTTATCATCAGTAATTAACTCGAAAGGTTAAAGCGGGTATAAAAGCTAAAGGAAAGGCACATCATTGTGCAAAGATAGGTGGAGGGTCAGAAGATTGGACAGAATATAAGGAACAGCAAAGGATGACTCAAAAGATTAATGAGAAAAATTAGTTCGACTGAAAGCTGGCCAGAAATGTAAAAATAGACAGTAAAAGTTTTAATAAATATGTGAAAAAGAAACAAGTTAACAAAGTGGGCCTTATAGAAAGAGAATCTGAAGAATTGACAATAGAAAACAAGGAGATGGCAGATGAATTGAAGAGGTACTTTGGATCGGTCTTCTAGAGGATAATGTAACATCCCAGAAGCAGCTTTCAATCAGGAAATTAAAGGGAGGGGCAGAATGCAGAAACATTACAATCACCAAAGCAGTGGCACTGAGTAAAATGGAGCTGCTGGCTGACGAGCACCTGGATCCTAATGGATTTCATTCCCTTGAGAAAAGTGGCTAGTGAAATAGTTAATGCAATTGTTTAAATTTTTCAAAATTCCCTAGATTTGGCGATAGTCCCATTAGATTGGAAGATAACATGCAACTCCTTTGTTCAAAACGGGAAGGAGACCGAAAGTCGGCACCGACAAGCCAGTTAGCTGTCACGGAAAATGTTACAATCCACTGTTCAACAAGCTATAGAAGGGCACTTGGAGAAATTTGAGTTTGTCAGGTAGAGTCAACATGGTTTTTCAAAAGGGAAATCATGTTTATTAAATTTCTTTGAGGAAGTAACATGCTGTGGATAAAGGGAGACTGCTGGATGCACTGTATTTAAGATTTCTAGAAGGCATTCGAAAATGTATAGGGGTAACATATTGGCATGGAGAGATAGGCTGGCTAACAGCAAGTAGAGAGTAGGCACATATGGGTCTCTCAGGTTGACAGGATCTAACAGGTGGTGCATGATGGGAATCAATGCTTGGATCTCAACCGTTTACAGTTTGTATATATGACTTGAATGAAGGGATGAGATGATTACCAAAGTGGCTGATGACAACAATAGGTAAGAAAGTAAGTTGTGAAGAAATAAGGTGGCTATAAAAAGATATTAAGTCAGTGGGCAAAGATCTGGCAATTTGGAGTATAATGTGGGAAAATGTGAAATTGTCCATTTTGGCTGGAAGAATAAAAAAGCATATGATCCAAACGGTAAGCGATTGCAGAATTCTGAGGTGTAGCGGAATGTCTAAGTGCATGAATTGCAAAAGGTTAGTATGCAGGTACAGCAAGCAAAGTTTTTGTGGGGAATTTAAAACAAAAATAGGACGGTTATGCATCAGTTACAGAGCATTAACTTTAAAAAAAAATACATTAGAGTATCTAATTAATTTTTTCCAACTAAGGGGCAATTTAGCGTGGCCAATCCACCTATCCTGCACATCTTTTGGGTTGTGGGGGTGAAACCCATGCAAACACGGAGAATGTGCAAACTCCACACCGACAGTGACCCAGAGCCGGGGTCGAACCTGGGACTTCGGCGCCATGAGGCAACCATGCTAACCACTTGCTCCACGTGCTGCCCACGTTACAGAGCATTAGTGAGACTACATCTCGAGTAGCATACATTGGTGGTTACCTCATTTAAGGATGTAAATGCGGAGATGGTTGTTACGGATACCTGCTCAGCCCTCAACAGTGGCTAAGATACTGAACCAGAGTGAGTAAGAATGTAAGAGATGGGACTTGGTTATTTTTAGAAACAAACTTTATTAAAACAAAAGGAAAGAAAACAATATTTAAACACTTAAACTTCAACTCTACCGCAAACAGATTACATGTAGTTTCTTAACTTTCACACTAGTTCTCATCAAACAACATTTTCATGAAAATACAGCACTCATTTCACTTGCACATTCAGGCAAAGGCAACACTTGCATTAAGGAAGAAATCTTTCTTCTGTTGGGGGCATTCGTTTAGAACCCTTTTCCAAAGCCGCCTCTCTGGGTTTTTTCATCACCACTACGATGGTTCCTTACAACCTTCTCTCTTTACCTGTTTCAAATTGATTCTCTCTCTAAGCTCCGACCAGCCCTCAAAACCAAGGTCTCCTCTGGGATGTCCAGACTGGAACCTATCAACTGTAATTTGGACTGCTTGATTGCTCACTCCCATTTACACAAAAGACCAGAGCCATGCCATTCATATGCAACTGACTTTCCATTGACGAACCGACTCTAATGGGATAATAGCTCGTCAAACAAAGTTGTCCTTAATAACAATGGTTACCACACTCTTAATTTCCTACCTAAATCCCTCAGCCTCTTAATAGAATCTCTATCATAGAATTTACAGTGCAGAAGGAGGCCATTCGGCCCATCGAGTCTGCACCGGCTCTTGGAAAGAGCACCCTTTCCAATGAAGTGTAGAAGGAGGCCATTCAGCCAATGAAGTCTGCACTAACTCTTTAAAAAAGCACCCTACCTAGGCCCACTCCCCTGCCCTATCCCCGTAACCCTACCCAACTTAATGCGACTTTTGAAAAAATCTTCCAAGGATGCATCTCTTTGACCAATATCTCCACATATCCCAGCATATATTTTTGGTTGTACTTTGTGAAGTCCTTTAGGTTATTTATGCCAAGAAAGCTAAAGGCACAATCACCAAAGGGAAGAAAAGATCTTGTTAGGTGAATTGGGCATTCTAAATTCTCCCTCTCTGTACCCGAACAAGCGCCGGAATGTGGCGACTAGGGGCTTTTCGCAGTTGCTTCATTGCAGTGTTAATGTAAGCCTACTTGTGACAATAAAGATTATTATTAGCAAATTGAGGAGAGAACTCCAGAATGTAGGTAGCATGACCACCAGTGGTGAGAAGCTAATGTACAAGAGGCTGGATTAAGATGGGCAGACAGCCAGCTTTGACAAAGGGTCATCTGGACTCGAAACGTTAGCTCTTTTCTCTCCTTACAGATACTGCCAGACCTGAGATTTTCCAGCATTTTCTCTTTTGATAGACAGTTTACTGGTGTTGGGGAAGCTGGTGGTAGTGAGCTGAGAGTTTAGATACAACAATGAAAAATATTAAATTTGAGGTGTTGGGATGGGAGAAGGAAACCAAGGAGATTTATATAAGTTGGCGAGAACAGCAAGGATGGGTGAATGGGTTTGGATCCAGAATTGGGTATGAGAAACGATATTTACAGAAAATCCAGTAGCCTGGGAGAAAACAGCAAAAGTTGTTTCAGCAGGAATATGTATAATCTATTGGATTGACAGAAGTTTGAGGAATTTTAATTGAATTCGCTAGTACTTTTAAAGTACCGCTTTTATACTATAGAATCATAGAATCCTAGAGTGCAGAAGGAGGACATTCAGTCCATCAAGTCTGGAAAGAGCATCCTACCCAGGCCACCCCCACCCTTCCCAGTAACCCCACCTTAACTTTCTTTGGATACAGTACGAAGTCTTACAACACCAGGTTAAAGTCCAACAGGTTTGTTTCGATGTCACTAGCTTTCGGACCCCATCTCTGGATCTGTAAAGATTTAATCACCTGCTAATGCTCGCATTCCTAGCATTGTTTGGCATCTTTGAATTTGTCTATATATGTGTTTCTGGAACAGACCTCTTCATTCACCTGAGGAAGGAGCAGCGCTCCGAAAGCTAGTGACATCGAAACAAACCTGTTGGACTTTGACCTGGTGTTGTAAGACTTCGTACTGTGCTCACCCCAGTCCAATGCCGGCATCTCCACATCATTTCTTTGGATACTAAGGGGCAGTTTAACATGGCCAATCCACTTAACCTGCACATCTTTGGATTGTGGGAGGAAACCCATGCAGACACGAGTAGAAAGTGCTAACTCCACACAGACGGTCATCCAAGGCTGGAATTGAACCCAGACCCCTGGCGCTGTGAGGCAGCAGTGTTAACCATCGTGCCAACGTGCTGTCCTTGCCTTTGCCCTTGCCCTATGCCTTTGTTAAATGTCAATTGGTATCTTCAGTGTCGATTGGATGACAACCAAGGAAATGTACTTGCCTTCCTTTAAACATAATCTTTAACTGAAAGATGAACGAATGAGACTTCACATGGGTAACCTAGTTGACTTTTAGTGCAACTTCATAATGCAACTTCGTACTTCGACTTCATAATGGTTAATCATGCCATGAGATTGAAGTGGGCAAGCTTTAACTTTTTGTGGTGTGTTTAGTTCTTATCTGCTGTGCAAGTACAGGAATGTCATGTTATTTGGTGAATTTGAAAGATGTGGATTTACGATCTGTGATCTGCTGAAGTTAGTGTGTGGTTTCAACATAAATAATGGTGAATAATAGCTCCAATTTTGACAGTAAATTCTGGCCCAATACATGAAGTGCAAAGTTAATGGCATCTCTGCTGATGCTCGACTGTCAACAATTTTATGCTGCATTTTTCCTGTAACTAGCCAGAAATATAAAAGCAGATTGTGAGAGTGTTGTATCAGAATATACAAAAAGGAAGAGAGTAACTAAAGTAAAAGGAGCATGGTTGTAGTTGTTGGATATCAATCATCTCTGTCCCAGGACATCACTGCAGCAGTTCCTTAGGGTAGTGTCTGGGGCACAACCATCTTCAGCTGCTTCATCAATGACCAACCTGCCTTCATAAGATCAGAAGTGAGGATAGAACATAGAACAGTACAGCACAGAACAGGCCCTTTGGCCCTCGATGTTGTGCCGAGCATTGTCCGAACCCAAGATCAAGCTCGCTCACTCCCTGTCATTCTGGTGTGCTCCATGTGCCTATCCAATAACCACTTGAAAGTTCCTAAAGTGTCTGACTCCACTATCACAGCAGGCAGTCCATTTCACGCCCTAACCACTCTGAGTAAATAACCTACCTCGGACATCCCTCCTATATCTCCCACCCCGAACCTTATAGTTATGCCCCCTTGTAACAGCTACATCCACCTGAGGAAATAGTCTCTGAACGTCCACTCTATCTATCCCCCTCATTATCTTATAAACTTCTATTAAGTCGCCTCTCATCCTCCTCCGCTCCCTCAACCTTTCCTCATAAGACCTATCCTGCGAGGCTCGACAAAAGATCTCTGACAATGAGGACGAGATCTTAGGCCTGGCGGTAAAGATGGAGGCGCTCCACAAGAAATAGCAGGAGCGGTTCGAGGAGATGGAGAATCGGTCGAGGTGGAAGAATCTGCGGATTCTGGGCCTTCTGGAGGGGCTGGACGTGGGGGCCTATATGGTCACCATGTTGAACTCGCTGATGGGAGCGGCGTTCTTACAGGGGCCCCTGGAGCTGGATGGGGGCCATAGTGCTGGCAAGGAGGCCCAAGGCTAACGAGCCTCCGCGGGCGGTGATGGTGAGGTTCCATAGGTTCGTCGATCGGGAGTGTGTGCTCAGATGGGCCAAGAAGGAGAGGAGCAGCAGGTGGGAGAACGCGGAGGTTCGGATATATCAGGACTGGATTGCGGAGGTGGCGAAGAGGAGGGCCGGGTACAATCGAGCGAAGGCGGTGCTGCACAGGAAGGGGGTGAAGTTTGGCATGTTGTAGCCGGTGCGACTGTGGGTTACCTACAAGGACCGGCACCATTACTTTGAGTCTCCGGAGGAGGCGTGGGCCTTTGTTCAGGCCGAGAAGTTGGACACAGATTTAGGGTCGGGACGGGCGATTGGGGACTGCGGTTGATATGCTATGTTTATTTTAGTTTCGAGGGGGGGTCCTTTGTATTATTGCTCCGGGTTTCTTTTTCTTTGTGTTTTTTCTCTTTTGGGTTGGTGAGGGTGGCTGGGGCGGTTGGGCACTGTTTTGGTTGGGTTGGTCGGGGGGGCTCTTGGAGGTGAGATGGGGCCCTGCGGGGGAAGGGGAGGCCCAAGCCAGGGGTGAGGGAACCGGGCCTGTAAAAGGAGATGCGTCAGAGATGGCGGGGCCTGGTAGGTGGAAAGCGCGGGCTCTTTCCCGCGCTGAAGACTGGAGGGGGTGGGGCTGGGGCGGGGAAGCGAGGGTTGTTTCCCGCGCTTAGAACGGAAGGGGGAGGGGGAGAGCCGATGGATGGGGACGGGAGAGGAGGGTGTGCCACACAATGGGAGGAGTCGAAGGAGAGGCGGGAGTGGCCAGGGTCAGCAGGAGTCAGCTGACTTGCGGAAGTGCAATGGGGGGAGTAAATCAGCTAGGATGGGTCCTAGCCCCGGGGGGGGGCGGGGGAATAGAGTTGCTGCTGCTATGGTCAAGGAGGAGCTGGAGCGAGTTGGGGGGGGGGTCAAGACGGGGGTATGCCGCTGTGGGGAACGGGCCGGGTGTGTGGTGCGGGCGAGTGGCTGGCCGAGGCGGGGTCATGGCTAGTCGGCGGGGGAGGGGGGCGGGTAGCCCCCTGTACCGGCTGATAATCTGGAATGTAAGGGGACTGAATGGGCAGGTTAAGCGGGCCCGCGTGATCGCAAACCTGAAGGGGCTCAAGGCAGATGTGGCTCTGCTTCAGGAGACACCCCTGAAGGTGGCAGACTAGGTAAGATTGAGGAAAGGGCTGGATGCCAAAAATCGAGGGGTGGCGATCTTGGTGGGAAAGAAGGTCACGTTTGAGGCATCGAGCATTGTGGCAGATAATGGCAGCAGGTACATAATGGTAAGTGGTAAGTTGCAGGGAGAGAGGGTGGTACTGGTCAATGTGTATGCCCCGAACTGGGACGATGCGAGTTTTATGCGGCGTATGTTGGGTCGGTTCCCAGACTTGGAAGTGGGGGGCCTGATAATAGGGGGAGACTTTAACACGGGACTGGATCCGGCACTGGATCGCTCCAGGTCTAGGACGGGTAGGAAGCCGGCAGCGGCTAGAGTGCTGAGGCGGTTTATGGACCAGATGGGAGGGATGGACCCTTGGAGATTTGCAAGGCCGGGGGGGCGAGGGAATTTTCATTCTTTTCATATGTCCATAAGGCTTGTTCCCGAATTGACTTTTTCATCTTGAGTAGGGTGCTGATAGCGAGAGTAGAGGATACTGAGTATTCGGCAATAGCCATTTCGGACCACGCCCCGCAATGGGTGGGCTTGGAGATGGGGGAGGAGAGGGACCAGGAAGTATAGAGAGGTACCTGGAGACCAACGACAACGGGGAGGTCCGAGTGGGGATGGTATGGGAGGCACTGAAGGCGGTGGTGAGGAGAGAGCTGATCTCCATTACGGCCCGCAGGGAGCGGGGGGAGAGGGAGAGGCTGGTGGGGGAGATGGTGAGGGTAGACAGGAGGTATGCGGAGGAGTCCGAGGAAGGATTGTTGAGGAAGAGGCGTAGCCTCCAGGCCGAGTTTTTGGCATCCAGCCCCGAGAGAAACACCTGACCTACCCACCCTTTCCTCAATCTTACCTGGTCTGCCACCTTCAGGTGTGTCTCCTGAAGCATAGCCACATCCGCCTTGAGCCTGGTGACCACCAGGAAGGCGGAGGTGCAGTGGAGGAATGCCCAGGGGGCGATTTACGAGTATGGGGAAAAGGCAAGTCGGATGCTGGCGCATCAGCTTCGGAAGCGGGACGCAGCTAGGGAGATGGGGGGAACTAAGGACAGGGGAGGGAGTGTGGTGCGGAGTGGAGCTGGCATCAATGGGGTCTTCAGGGACTTCTATGAGGAATTGTGCCGATCCGAGCCCCCACGGGAGGGGGGAGGGATGGGCCGCTTCCTGGACCAATTGAGGTTTCCAAAGGTGGAAGAGGGACTGGTGGTGGTGGGATTGGGGGCCCCGATTGGGCTGGAGGAGCTGATCAAAGGGATAGGAAGCATGCAGGCATGGAAGGCACTGGGGCTGGACGGTTTCCCAGTCGAATTCTATAAAAAATATATGGACCTGTTGGGCCCGCTGTTAGTCAGGACCTTCAATGAGGTAAGGGAGGGGGGGGCTTTGCCCCTGACGATGTCCCGGGCACTGATCTCCTTGATCCTGAAGCGGGACAAGGATCCCCTGCAGTGTGGGTCTTACAGGCCGATTTTGTGCTAAATGTAGATGCCAAGCTGCTGGCGAAGGTCTTAGCCACGAAGATTGAGGATTGTGTGCCGCAGATCATCCACAAAGACCAGACGGGATTTGTGAAAGGGCGGCAGTTGAACGTGAATGTGCGGAGGCTTTTGAACGTTATCATGATGCCGGCGAGGGAGGGGGAGGCGGAGATAGTGGTGGCGATGGACGCTGAGAAAGCCTTCGATAGGGTAGAGTGGGGGTACCTTTGGGAGGTGCTGAAGAGGTTCGGGTTTGGAGAGGGGTTTGTCAGATGGATTAGGCTGTTGTAGGAGGTCCTGATGGCGAGTGTGGCCACAAACAGGAGGAGGTCCGAGTACTTGCGGTTGCACCGAGGGACGAGACAGGGGTGTCCCTTATCCCCCCCTGCTCTTCGCACTGGCGATTGAACCCCTGGCTATGTCACTGAGGGAGTCAAGGAACTGGAGGGGGTTGGTGCGAGGTGGGGAGGAGCACAGGGTGTCACTTTATGCGGACGACCTGCTGCTGTATGTGGCGGACCCGGTGGGAGGAATGCCGGAGGTAATGAGGATTCTTAGGGAATTCGGGGACTTTTCGGGGTACAAGCTCAACATGGTGAAGAGCGAGCTGTTCGTAGTTCATCCAGGGGACCAGGAGAGGGGGATTGGCGAGCTCCCACTAAAGAAGGCGGAGAGGAGCTTCAGGTATCTGGGAGTCCAGGTGGCCAGGAGCTGGGGGGCCTTGCATAGGCTTAATTTTACAAGGCTGATGGAGCAAATGGAGGAGGAGTTCAAGAGGTGGGACGCATTGTCGCTGTCCTTGGCGGGTAGGGTGCAGTCAATCAAAATGACGGTGCTCCCAAGATTTTTGTTCCTGTTCCAGTGCCTCCCCGTCTTTATCCCGAAGGCTTTTTTCAGGCGGGTTAACAGGAGTATAATGGGGTTTGTGTGGGCGCGAGGGACTCCTAGGGTGAGAAGGGTGTTCCTGGAGCGGAGTAGAGATAGGGGGGGGACTGGCGCTGCCCAACCTCTGTGGATACTACTGAGCCGCCAATGCGACGATGGTGCGCAAGTGGGTGATGGAAGGGGTGGGGACTGCATGGAAGAGGCTGGAGACGGCGTCTTGTGTGGATATGAGTCTGGGGGCGCTGGCAACGGCGCCGCTGCCGCTTTCTCCGAGGAGGTATACCACGAGCCCGGTGGTGGTGGCTGCCCTCAAAATTTGGGGGCAGTGGAGGCGGCACAGGGGGGAAGTGGGGGCCTCGGCGGGGACCCCATTTCGGGGCAACCACCGGTTCGCCCCAGGAAGAACAGGTGGAGGGTTTGCAGGGTGGCACAGGGCAGGGATACGAACGCTGGGGGACCTGTTTGTGGATGGGAAGTTCGCGAGCCTGGGTGAGCTGGAGGAGAAGTACGGGCTCCCCGCGGGGAACACCTTCAGGTACTTACAGTTAAGGGTGTTTGCCAGACGGCAGGTGGCGGAATTCCCGCAGCTACGGCCACACACAGTACAGGTCAGGGTGCTCTCGGGGGGTGGGGCGGGGGGGTTGGTGTGGGGAAGATCTCGGAAACTTACCAGGTGATGCAGGAGGAGGAGGAGGAGGCCTCGGTGGTGGAGGTAAAAGGTAAGTGGGAGGAGGAGTTGGGAGAGGAAATTGAGGAAGGGACGTGGGCAGATGCCCTGGGGAGGGTGAACTCTCCCTCATTGTGCGCGAGGTTCAGCCTCACACAGTTTAAGGTGCTGCACAGGGCACACATGACCGGGACAATAATGAGCTGTTTTTTTGGGGGTGAGGACAGGTGTGTTAAGTGCTCAGGGAGCCCGGCAAAGCACACCCATATGTTCTGGGCATGCCCAGCGCTGGAGGAATTTTGGAAGGCGTAGCGAGGATGGTGTCGAGGGTGGTCGGATCCTGGGTCAAACCAGGCTGGGGGCTCGCAACATTTGGGGTCGCAGGGGAGCCGGGAGTGCAGGAGGCGAAAGAGGCCGGTATTCTGGCCTTTGCGTCCCTGGTAGCCCAGCGAAGGATTCTTCTTCAGTGGAAGGATGCGAGGCCCCCAAGCGTGGAAACCTGGATCAACGATATGGCGGGGTTTATTAAGTTGGAGAGGGTGAAATTCGCCTTAGGGTTGGTACAAGGGTTCTTTAGGCGGTGGCAACCGTTCTTAGACTTCCTGGCAGAGCGGTAGACATTGGTCAATGGCAGCAGCAACTCGGGTGGGGGGGGGTCACTTTATTATTTTTTGTTTCTCTTATTCAGGGTCTGAGGGGGTGTATATACTTGTTGCATTAAGTCGGGGTGTCAATGTTAATTTATTATTTATGTACAGGGGAGGAGCGGGGTATGGAGGGTTGTTTTTCTGGACTGTGTTTTGCACTTAACCCTGTTGGGTTCCTGTTTTATTTGGTTATTGATATTTTATGAAAACCTTTAATAAAAATTTTTTTTAAAACACCTCAGGGAAAAGAATAAGTACTTACCAGTCACCAGCCAATCACGAACCGTGTGACGTCACAGTTCAACTTCTTTCTACTTCTACCTGCCCTCGAGTCTCCCTCTTGATCTTTACTCGGCTGGGATCCTTACAGTGATTGTCTTTTTTTTTGGTCAGAGGAGGAGGTAGGGTGGGAAACACTGAAGAAGTGTTTCGGGTTTAACTGTCACTTGACAACAGCTCCTCCACAAACCACCTTCAAGATACGGTGACCGCCATGCACTGATGCAAATTTTCCCCGCAACAGCCAATCAGCAGCTCTGCTCTACTCCCCTCTGCTGGATGCTTGCCTTCACTTGAACACCTAGGGTGTCTTGCTCAGGTACACTTTCTGGATGCAGTGACCGTAATGCACTGATGCAACATTTCCCCGCACCAGCCAATCAGCAGCTCCACTCTACTGCCCTCTGCTGGATGTTAACTGATTTACTGATGATTGCACAATGTTTATCCCCATTTGCTGCAACTCGGCTACTGAAGCAGTCCGTGCGCATACGCAGCAAGACCTGCCCATCATTCAGGCTTGGGCTGATAAATTACGAGTAACATTTGTGGGACACAATGACCATCTCCAACAAGAGAGAATCCAACGATCTCCCCTTGATATATTCAATGGCATTACCACACTGAATTTCCAACTATCAACATCCATGGGGTTACCATAGACCTGAAACTGAGGTGGACCGGCCATATAAATATGTGACTACAAAAGCATGTTGAGGCTAGGAATTCTGCAGTGAGTAACCCGCCTCTTGACTCCCCAAAATCTGTCCACCAACGACGAGCCACAAATCAGGAATGTGATGGAATACTCTGCACTTTCCTGGATGAGTAAGTACAGCTCTAACAACAATCAAGAAGCTCCAGGGAGAAGTAGTCTGCTTGATTGGCATCCCAACTCTCAACAACATAACTCCAAAGTGGGAGAATTGATCATGGAGAATAAGAAAATGGCGGAGCAATTAAACATCTACTTTAGTTCTGTCTTCACAGAAAATGGCCCAAATAACTTCCCAGAAATGCTGGGGAAGCAAGAGTCGAGTGAGAAGGATGAATTGAAGGGAAGTACTTGCATAAAAAAATTAGTGCTGGAGAAATTAATGGATCTGAAAGCTGATAATCCCCAGGGCCCGATGATCAACATTCCAGGAGGTGGCCATGGAAATAGCGGATGCATTGGTGGTAATCTTCCACAGTTCTGTAGATTCTGGAACAGTCCGAGCATTTTAGAGAGTGACAAATGTAACCCCACTATTTAAAAAAGAGGGAGGGAGGAAACAAGGAATTGCAGACCAGTTAACCTAACATTAGTGATATCAGGACACTTGGAAAATGTCTCAATTTCCCTTTCATAAATCCGTATGTTTGACAAACCTACTGGAACTTTTGAGGATGCAGCAAGTAGAAGTTATGGGAAAACCAAAGGATGTATTTGGAATGGATGTAGTGTATTTGGATTTTCAGAAACCTTTACATGGAATTGGTAATATGCTGGCATGGATTGAGAATTGGTTAGCAGACAGGAAACAGAGTAGGAATGAGTGGATCTTTTTCAGAATGGAAGGAGGTGACCAGTGGGGTACTGCAAGGATCAGTGCTTGGACCCCAGCTTTCACAATATATATCAATGATTTGGATGAGGGGAATCAAATGTAATATTGCCAAGTTTGCTCGCGACACAAAATTGGGTGGAATTAAGTGGTGAGGAGGAAATAGAGAGGCAATTTAGACAAGTTGCGTGAGTAAGCAAATTCATGGCAAAAGCAGTATAGTGTGGATAAATATGAAGTTATCCACTTTGTTAGAAAAAAACAGAATGGAGAGTGGTGATTGGGAAATGTTGATGTACAAAGGGACCTGGGTACCCTTGTACTCCATTCATTTGAAAGCAAGCAATTAGGGAAGCAAATTGTATGTTGGCCTTCATTGCAAAGCAATTATAGTACAACTGCAGTAAGACATGCTTGATTCTGTACAAGACATTGGTGAGACCACACCTAGGGTATTGTTTTGGTCTCCCTGACTAAGAAAAGTTATGCTTGCCATAGAGGGAGTGCAGTGAATGTTTACCAGATTGATTCCTGGGATGGCGATGGCAGAATTGTCCTATGGGGAGAGATTGGGATGACCTAGGCGTGTATTCACTGGGTCTAAATGAAACGTATGAAATTCAGACAGGGCCATTTAAGATTTGAGTTGAGGAGAAACTTCTTCACTGAGGGTGGTGAACCTGTGGAATTCTCTACCACAAAAGATTGTGGAGGCCAAGTCATTGAATGTATTTAAGAAATAAAGTATGGGGAGATAGTGGGAGTATGATGTTGAGACTGAGGATCAGCCATGATCACATTGAATGGTGAGAAGGCTCAATTGGCTGAATGGCCTCCTCTTTTCTATTTTTCTATGAATTCATGTACAAGGACGTAATGTAGCAACATGAAGTTAGCATTTCCTGGTTTTGAGCAGGCAACATGTTATTTCATCTGGATTCAATCTCTTAAAATGAAAACTCTCCAGATATAAAATCAATGAAAAAAACCTGCCTTTATAGCAAATCTCCTGTTGTCAGAGTGTTAAGTGGGTTCATTTTGGTCACCTTTACTTTAAAAGAGCTAAACATTACCGTTTAGTTGGGCTGAAGATTTTTGTAACAAATGCTAAAGGCGCAGACAGTACACAATTCCCAACAGCGTTTGTGTGTGTTTGAATCATATCTAGCGGTTGTACAATATTTCAACTGCAACTGTTGAAAATGTGTGGAGATGATTGGGCTTGGACTTGGTTATATTTCTGGAGGAAGCTATTTTGAGTGTGGGATTATGCAACATTAACCTTCAATCAGAAAAGAAAAGTTGCATGCTCAAAGCTCCTTTGGGGAAGATGTTTTGGTTTCTACAACATGTTCTGAAGGGACACTGTGGTTGCTCTCTTCCAGGTTAAAATTTAAACTGCAATTGATGCTGTACTGCTACACGGTATTTTAATGATGGGTTTTCTCATGTTATTTCCCCACACATTTGTGTTTTGGCACTTTTCCTAACTATTGGTAAGGTGATTGAGACTTCCCTTTGGGTGGTTTAGAGTTGGAGAAGTGCAGCTGGCAATAAACATTCCGCTTTGCTTCCTGCATTTATCTTGACATTCAGGGAACTAATAACGTTGTAAGTTCACAAAAATGTTGAGTTTTCAAATCTGCTGTCAGGTTGAATTGCTTATTCATGTGAGGTTAATGCAGAGGTCCAGCAATGTGTGTCTGCATCAACCAGAGTAGCTTCGCCCATATTGAGACCAGTTTCAAACATTGTACATAAGATGCATGGTAGCACAGTGGTTAGCACTGTTGCTTCAACGCTCCAAGGATCCAGGTTCGATTCCCGGCTTGAGTCATTGTCTATGCAGAGTCTGCACATTCTCCCCATGTCTGCATGGGTTTCCTCCAAGTGCTTCGGTTTCCTCCCACAAGTCCCGAAAGACGTGCTTGTTAGGTGAATTGGACATTCTAAATTCTTACTCCGTGTACCCGAACAGGCGCCGGAGTAAGACTCGGGGATTTTCACAGTAACGTCATTGCAGTGTTAATGTATGCCTACTTTTGACACTGATAAAGAATATTATTAAATAATTGCATACAGGGGTCACTTATCTTATAAACAGAGACAAAAAAGGTAATTATAAAATGCCTAATGAGAGGAAAGAAATCAAGAAAAATAGTTACCTCAAATTGCTCTTGCACATCCTTAAGGAAAGAATTTGTTTTGTTTCCTTGGTGCCTTGAATCTACTTTGTTACACCCTTTCTTTGTCATGTTGGGGTAAAAGGGTCAACTAGAAATTGAAAGAAAGGTTATAGCCTGAGAAAATCAAGTAAACGCAATGTGCGTTAGTGTGCCTTGGTGGCTGTTGTAGGGATTGTCATTTTTCCAGGGGTGGGGTATGGGGAGATTCAGTTTGTTTATTGTCACATGTACTGAGGTACAGTGAAAAGTATTGTTCTGCGTACAGTCCGGGCAGATCATTCCATACAAGAAAAAAACAAAGGGCATACATAAATACACAAGCGCAGTACTACCCAGTAGAGAAGATGTGTGACGAGATCAGATCAGTCCCTAAAGAGGGTCATTTAGGAAGTGGGGAAGAAACTGTTTTTGAATCTGTTAGTACGTGTTCTCAGACTTTTGTGTCTCCTGCCCGAAGGAAGAAGTTGGAAGAATGAATAAGCCGGGTGGGAAGGGTCTTGGGAAAGCAGGCAGCATGATCAAAGGCAGCCAAGGCAGGTGTAGATTGAGTCAATGAATGGGAAGCAGGTTCGCGTGATGGACTTGGGTGTGTTCACGACTCTCTGTAGTTGATTACTGTCTTGGGCCCAGCAGTTGCCATACCAAGCTGTGATGCAATCAGATAGGATGCTTTCTATTGTGTATCAGTAAAGGTTGGTAAGAGTCAATGTGGACATGCCAAATTTCCTTAGTTTCCTGAGGAAGTATCGGCGCTGTTGTGCTTTCTTGGTCGTAGCGTCAGCGTGGGTGGACCAGGACAGATTGTTGGTGATGTGCACACCTAGGAATTTGAAGCTTTCAAACATCTCCACCTCGGCACCATTTGTGCAGACTGGTGTGTATGATACTTTGCCTCCTGAAGTCAATAACCAGCCCCTTAGTTTTATTCACATTGAGGGAGAGATTGTTATCGTTATATCACTCCAGATTCTCTATCTCTCTCCTGTACTCTGACTCATCGTTGTTTGAGATCTGACCCACTATGGTTGTGTCATCAGCAAACTTGTAGATGGAATAGGGGCCACATTTTGCTACAGTCGTGTGTGTGTGTAGGGAGTTTGGTATCAGACTAAGTACGCAGCCTTACGGGACCCTGGTATTGAGAACTATCGTGGAGGAGGTGTTGTTGTTTATCCTCCCTGATTGTGGACTGTGGGTCAGGAAGTCAAGGATCCAGTTGCAGAGGGAGGAACCAATTCCTAGGTTTTGGAGTTTGGATATGAGCTTGGCTGGGATTATGGTGTTGAAGGTGGAGTCAATGAATAGGAATCTGATGTAGGAGTCCTTGTTGTCGAGATGCTCCAGAGATGAGTGCAGGGCCAGGGAGATGGCGTCTGCTGTGGCGGTATGCAAATTGTAGTGGATCAAGGCATTCTGGGAGTATGGAGTTGATGTGTCTCATGACCAACCTCTCGAAGCGCTTCCTAATGATAGATGTCAAGAAAATTATAAATGTGAAAAATAAAATGCGTGAGATGAAAAATATTTTGAAGCTCTTTGAAACATCTGAAAGAACTCAAATAAAAACAGGAAAGACTGGAAATGCTCAGCAAGGCAGGCAGCATCTGTGGAGAGAGAAACAGACTTAACATTTCATGTTGATGACCTTTCATCAAAACCTTTTAATCTGAGAGCCATAACTGGTCAAAGGCATGAAATTGTCTTTTAAAATAGCAGTCAGCATTGATCAAACCTTTTTAGACTCACAGCAATCTAGCTCTTTGCAAGAAGAACTCTGAAAATGGATTTTGAAACCAGCTACAATCCAGCAATTCAATACTCGATTTTGTATAAAGCACATGCAAATGCTTCAGAAACACATTAACCTTTAGGACTGACACTTTGTAATTGCAAGACTATGTTGGTAACATGCTTTGCAGCACTACTCCTCAGATAATGTTTTTTAACCAGACTCTTTTTTTCATGATAAAGTGTTAGCTCTTCTCTTACAAGGTTAGATTCATTGGTCTAGTCAAATATTTTGGCCAGGGGCAGCACGGTGGCTCAATGGGCAGCACTGCAGTCTGATGGCACTGAAGTCCCAGGTTCGATCCCGGCTCTGGGTCACTGTCCGTGTGGAGTTTGCACATTCTCCCCATGTTTGCGTGGGTTTCGCCCGCACAACCCAAAGATGTGCAGGTTAGGTGGATTGGCCACACTAAATTGCCCCTTAATTGGAAAAATTAATTGGGTACTCTAAATTTATTTTTTTTAAGTATTTTGGCCAAATTGTCCTCTAAAACCTGCAAGTGCTGATTGAAGAAATGAAGTAGTGATACAGACAGATGATTTAAAAATTAGCAGCATTCCTATCTGAGTTTACATAATCTTGACAAAACTATTTTGAGACAGCTATCAAGATTCTGGACTGGTTTTGCCTGTGCTTTCAGTTGAAAGAGTGTTTGTTTGAAACATGCTGTGGTTTATCTTTGAGGACAGGTCTCCAGGTGATGGTTCAGTTTACTTGGCTTCCTGCTATCTTGAGTAAGAACTTTGCTTGGGACAAAAATTGGCGACTGCAAATGTGCATTTCAAGTTGAATTGGAAGGATTATATTTATGTTTCTTTTCACCAATTCCATTACTTCCGTCCATGAGACTAATATCCTCAACCTGATGCATCAAAAAATGCTTCATTCTTTCACAATTATTGAATGTCAAACATCTTGTGGGGCAATGGGATGTTTGGTATTTTGAATTAAAGCTTACCAGTGCAGGTGTTAGTTGAGGCATGTATTATCTGTACTGTTAGCAAATTTATTATTTTATGAAAACATATGGCTTACCTGTTGTGTCTACAGCTGCCACTGCTGCAACTTAATCACATCTTCCTGCTTTAGAATGGTGATGAAACATCTGAATTTCTTTCAATTATAGAAACTGAACAAATTTTGGGTTAACTTGAAAGAAAAGCTAACGCTGATGTCTCATTTAAGAAGATATTAGTTCAGCTCAAGATGTCAAAGTCAGAGCTACTTTAAATGTAGCTACTAATTGCTTTTATCTCACATTTTTAGAATATTAATGTTTTATTGGTCTAAATCACCCCAAAATTGACTTTCACCAAAACTGTTGCACGTATAAAGTTCAAAATTACAGTTCATACTAAAATTGTATCTTTAAAAGGAAATGGAAAATTATCCCTGCACATTTGTTGCTTGTAGCTGGATTAATACTGCTTGTGAAGAAAAAGGTGGACATGAATTATCCAATATGTATAAAATCTGACGGCTATCCTGACCAGAAAGGTCCCACGGCTGATATTCATCTATAAGCACAAGTGTGTAAGACAGTACAAAATACTTGTACCACAAGAACTTTCTCTAGAATTTTGCATTTGTATTCAGAATAAGAGATTCTGTATATTTGTATCTTTTTGTTTTTAAATTTGTCTATACTGGATATTGAAAAAGGAGATTTCACCAACCATATAGATAAGTATATATTTTGACAGTTGTGAAAGTTAATCAGTGATCCAATTGTGTATAGTCTTATTACTCTACACTTATAGAATACATTTTCAAACATTAATATACATTTCATTACTGTCGTATTAAATCCCTAACTTTGCAGGTGGAAGTCATTGAAGTCTGGATCCAGTTGCTGCAGCATTAAATCTAATGCATTCAAGAACAAGGTGCTGAAGACTTGTAAGTTACGAAGATCCATGATAAATTCAATGTAGTGGTTGTCTTCTAAAGATGAAGTGCCAGTATTTCCATAAGCAGAATGAGTAGGAAGTATTGAGCCTCAGTGGTGTCAGTTTTCAGAATTTTATTTTTGTATTTCAATTGCAGAAGGTTTGCTGGCCAATCTGGAACGATTCAATGCTAATAGAACATCACTGTTCAGCCAGTTTTTCCTTGAGTTGCACTAGGGTTAGCGGACAGATTCAGTGGTTATCAGACAATGTTATTCATCAGTTTTGATCAGTACTTTTTAATATAGTGTAATACCCAGTCTTGAGTTTAGAGATGGCAGTTATTGACTGAGCTTCAGAATTGGCCAGAACTTTACCAGATTGTTGCTTGAAAAAAAGAAACATGCTGAATCTTTTTGTCTTGCACTCATTCATCAGGACATTTTGCAAGGTTACCAGTATAAAGGTGAGCCAGCTACAGTGCAGACTTTGTTTACACTGAGTGCTGAATTTGGGTACATTTGAGTGCTATAGTGAGAGTTTGGTGACTGAGGGAGTTAGGTGAGGAGGGAGTAAGATGCTCCTTTCATTTCATTTCCTACATTTCCTCAAAGAGCGTGAAGGGCGCCGGGAGTTTACAGAGAGTGCAGCTGACTGGGAACAGAGTCGGAGGGCGGAGTTCCAGTTTGTCCACAGGGCTGCTCTATGCTGTAAGGTAAGAGGGGATGGAGGCTAGGGCAGTTGCATGCTCCTCCTGTAGGATGTGGGTGGTGAGGGATACCACCGGTGTCCCTGCTGACTATACCTACGGGAAGTGCACCCAATTCCAGCTCCTCAGAAACTGTGTTAGGGAACTGGAGCTGGATGAACTTAAGATCATCCGGGAGGCAGAGGGGTAATAGAGAAGAGCTATAGGGAGGTAGCCACACCCAAGGTACAGGACAAGAGTAGCTGGGTTACAGTCAGGGGAAAGAAAACGAACGGGCAGACAGTGCAGGAATCCCTCGTGGCTGTTTCCCTTCAAAACAAGTATACCGGTTTGGATGCTGTTGGGGGAGATGACCTACCGGGGGGAAGGCCCTAGCGGCCTGGTCTCTGGCACTGAACCTGTAGCTCAGAAGGGAAGGGAGAATAGAAAAGCAATAGTGATAGGAGACTCAATGGTTAGGGGAATAGATAGGAGATTCTGTGGCCGCGAGCGAGACTCCCGGAAGGTATGTTGCCTCCCGGGTGCCAGGGCCAGGGATGTCTCGCATCGAATCTACAGGATTCTTAAGGGGGAGGGGGAGCAACCAGAAGTCGTCGTGCACACAGGCACCAACGACATAGCTAAGAAAAGGGTTGAGGATCTGAAAAATGATTTTAAGGAGTTAGGTTGGAAGCTAAAGAGCAGGACAAGCAGAGTAGTGATCTCAGGATTGCTACCGGTGCCACGTGCAAGTGAGGCAAGGAACCGCGAGCGAGTGCAGCTGAACACGTGGCTACAGGGCTGGTGCAGGAGGGAAGGCTTCAGATATGTGGATCATTGGGATATCGTTTGGGTAAGGTGGGACCTGTACATGAAGGACAGATTGCACCTAAACTGGAGGGGCACCAATATCCTGGGTGGAAGGTTTGCGAGAGCTCTTTGGGAGGGTTTAAAGTAGTTTGGCAGGGGGATGGTGCCCAGAGCTATGGACCTGCGTTACTGGCCTTGCTCTACATCACAAACCAGCTGTCCAGCCAACTGAGTGGAACTTATTGACTGGAACCTCCTTAGTGCAAATAGTTTGGATGGAGCAGATTTTGTCAGGTGTGTACAGGAAGGATTCCTGACTCAATAAGTAGATAGGCCGACTTGGGGGGAGGCCATATTGGACTTGGTGCTAGGCAACAAACCAGGCCAGGTGTCAGATGTCTCAGTGGGAGAACATTTCGTGACAGTGACCACAACTCCTTGACCTTTACCGTGGTCATGGAGAGGGATAGGAACACACAGGATGAGAAGGTATTTAATTGGGGGAGGGGAAATTATGCTGCTGTTAGACAAGCTGAGGAGCATAAAGTGGGAACAATTGTTCTTGGGGAAATGCGGGAACAATTGTTCTTGGGGAAATGCAAGAACAGTAATGTGGGGATTATTTAAGGAGCACTTGCTGCGAGTGCTGAATTGATTTGTCCCACTGAGACGAGGAAGGAATGCTAAGGTGAAGGAGTCTTGGATGACAAGAGAAGTGGAGCTTCTAGTCAAGAGGAAGAAGGAAGCTTGCGTAAGGTTGAGGAAGCAAGCATCTGACTCGGCTCCAGAGGGTTACAAGGTAGCCAGGAAAGAACTCAAAAATGGACTGAAGAGAGCTAGAAGAGGGCATGAAAAAGCCCTGGCAGGAAGGATTAGGGAAAACCCCAAGGCGTTCTACACTTATGTGAGAAAGAAGAGGATGATCAGAGTGAGAGTAGGGCCGATCAGGGATAATGGAGGGAACTTGTGCCTCGAGTCTGAAAAGATGGGGGAGGCCCTAAATGAATACTTTGCTTCAGTATTCACTAGAGAGAGGGACCTTGTTGCCCATGAGAACAGTGTGAACCACGTTAATAGACTCAAACTGGTTGAAGAAGGAGGATGTGCTGGAAATTTTTGGAAAGCATCAGGATAGGGAAGTCCCCTGGCCCTGACGGGATATACCCAAGGTTACTACGGGAAGCGAGGGAGGAGATTGCTGCGCCGTTGGCGATGATCTTTGCGTCCTCGCTCTCCACTGGAGTAATACTGGATGATTGGAGGGAGGCGAATGTTGTTCCCCTGTTCAAGAAAGGGAATAGGGAAATCACTGGGAATTACAGACCCAACAGTCTTGCGTCTGCGGTGAGCAAAATATTGGAAAGGATTCTGAGAGATAGGATTTATGATTATTTAGAAAAACATAGTTTGATTAAAGATAGTCAGCATGGCTTTGTGAGGGGCAGGTCATGCCTCACAAGCCTCATTGAATTCTTTGATGATGTGATGAGACACATTGATGAAGGAAGGGCAGTGGATGTGGTGTATATGGATTTCAGTAAGGCATTTGATAAAGTTCCCCATGGCAGGCTCATTCAGCAAGTTAGGGGGCATGGGATACAGGGAAATTTGACTGTCTGTATATAGAATTGGCTGCCCGAAAGAAGACGGCGAGTGGCAGTGGATGGAAAGTATTCCGCCTGGAGGTCGGTGACCAGTGGTGTCCCGCAAGGATCTGTTCTGGGATCTCTGCTCTTTGTGGTTTTTAGAATTGACTTGGATGAGGAAGTGGAAGGGTGGGTTCGTAAGTTTGCCTATGACAGGAGGGTTGGTGGAGTTGTAGATAGTGTTGAGGATTGTTGCAGGTTACAACAGGATATTGACAGGATGCAGAGCTGGGCTGAGAAGTGGCAGATTGAGTTCAACCTTGATAAATGTGGAGTGATTCATTTTGGAAGGTTGAATTTGAATGCTGAATACAGGGTTAAAGACAGGATTCTTGGAAGTGTGCTGGACAGAGGGATCTTGAGGTCCACGTACATAGATCCCTCAAAGTTAAGAAGGCGTATGGTGTGTTGGCTTTCATTAACAGAGGGATTAACCACTCTGCCACCGTGCTGCCCAACTAGTAGAGTTGACTAGATGGATGTAGTTTAGTTAGACTTCGACAGGGTGTCACATAGCAGATATGTCTTGAGATGGATAGAAAGCTGGTTAGCCGACAGGAAGCAAAAAGTTGGAATAAATGGGTTTTTCCCCAATTGGCAGTGACTAGTGGGGTACCGCAGGAATCTGTGCTAGGACCCCAACTGTTCACATTATACATTAATGATTTGGACGAGAGAACTAAATGTAGTATTTCCAAATTTGCAAATGAAACCAAGTTCGGTGGGAGGGTGAACTGTGAGGCGGATGCAGAGATGCTTCAGCAGGATTTGGACAGGCTGACTGAGTGGGCATTTCCTAGGCAGATGCAGCAGAACGTGAATAAATGTGAGGTCATCCACTTTCACAGTAAAAATAGGAAGGCAGATTATTATTTGAATGGGTGTAAATTGAGGGAGGTGGATACTCAGCGAAACCTTGGTGTCCTCGTGCATCAGTCGCTGAAAGTAAGCACGCAGGAACAGCAGGCAGTAAAGAAGGTAAATGGTATGTTGGCAAGAGGATTTGAGGATAGGAATAGGGATGTTTTACTACAATTGTATGGGGCATTGGTGAGGCCACACCTGGAGTATTGTGTGCAGTTTCTGTGTCCTTATCTGAGGAAGGATGTTCTGTGGAGGGAGTACAGCGAAGGTGTACCTGGCTGATTCCTGGGATAGTGGGACTGTCATATGAGGAGAGACTAAATTGGTTAGGATTATATTCATTGGAGTTTAGAAGAGTGAGAGGGGATCTCATAGAAACTTACAAAATTCTAACCGGTTTAGACAGGGTAGATTCAGAAAGAATGCTTTCGAAGGTGGGGGAATCCAGAACGAGGGGTCATCGTTTGAGCATAAGGGTTAAATCTTTTCGCACTGAAGTGAAGAGAAATGTCTTCACCTCGAGTGGTGAATCTGTGGAATTCACTGCAAGAATTATTAGGTGAGGTGAAAACATTATGTAATTTCAAGAAGGAATTAGATATAGCTCTTGGGGCTAAAGGGTCAATGGATATGGGGGGGGGGATCAGGGTATCGAACTTGATGATCAGTTATGATCATAATGAATGGCGGAGCAGGCTCGAACATCTACTCCTGCTACTATTTTCTATGCATGTTTCTATGTATACAAGAAAGTAGAGAATATTCCAACACGTGTTGTGACATGTATCTTGTAGATGGTGGAGAGACCTGTGGGGGGTGAGTTACTCACCGTAGAATTCTGAATTTGTAAAACAGCGACAGATGTGATGCCACCTGTGTTCTATGTGCTTTTATATGCAGTTTTCTGCCTTTGGACCGCAGTTGATTGTGAATTGATGATTTAAATCCCAATGTGTGTTGTAATTTATCTATGCTTTAGATGAAGAAGATCCTACACGAGCTGAATTTTCACAGCTGAATATAATGGGACACAGCAACAAGATAGTTAGGCTTCTGTGACTGATGATCAGTAGTTGTAGAACACCAGTGTAAAGTTACTTTTTTGCAGGGCGGGGGGGGAGGGAGGAGGAGGAGACAAAGCCCTTACTTTTCTCAGTCTGTCTGTCTCTCTCTCTCTCTCTCCCACCCCCAAAATGGATCAGAGGGTCGTTCCATTGGGAGGCACGATGGCACAGTGGTTATGGACCTGCTGCCTCACAGCGCCAGGGTCCCGGGTTCAATTCAGGCTTCGGGTAGCTGTCTGTGTGGAGTTAGCTCTTTCTCACCGTGTCTGCGTGGGTTTTCTCCGGGTACGCTGGTTTCCTCCCACAGTCTGGAGATGTGCAGGTTAGGTCAATTGACCATGATAAATTGCCCCTCAGTGTACAAAGATGTGCAGGTTAGGTGGAGTTCTGGGGATAGGGTGGGGTAGTGGGCCTCAGTGCAGATCAATGGGCCGAATAGCCTCCTTCTTCACATTAGCAATTCATTGCCAAATTGGTACACGACTCTCCTACGGCAGTGCGGGGCTTTCTATAATTGAAGTTGGGTTCTCGATGGGGGAATCTTATTCTATGTGGGGGACTGGAGAGCATTTTCGACGACTTGCCTACCAATGATTATATGACACAAAATAACTGTTAAGGGTCAGGACAAAATGCAAAGTTCTATTATTAATATCTGATAGAGCAAGTTGGGAATTGCATTGTTTCATATTAGAAAAAAGCTTTTTTTGTAATTATGAGCTAGTCGATCAATTTTGCCCTTTTTTGTCACTATATACAACAATGTGAGGAGGAAGTAAATTGCAGCATTTGAAATGTCATAACTGGTTGGATACTTGCCAGGACGAATTTCTGTTTAATGCAGACTGAGAAAGCTGGTGCGCAATCCAGCATCCTGCTACACCCTAATACCGATTGCCAAAGCAATTTTGTGGTGCACACAGCAGGATTTTTGGACCAGACAAAATGATAACATAAATACTGTAACAATGGAGGACTTTCCTTAGAATCACTTGCAAACAGCTCCAGACTATTTTGATGGCATTTATATTTCACAGATAAGGGAAAAATGTAAACATCCAATATTTTACTGTAAGATGAAGGTCAGTTATTTTGAATGGTTTGCATTTGGAATTAAATTGTGCATTTGCTGTTCCAAGTTTTTCCCAGCCCATATTTTTAAGTCAAACTTGTGTCACTCAATGAACCTAGTTTACAATCTCAGAGCATCTTGAAACAGGCTGGTGAGTCAGATTATCTGGAGCAAAATTGCCATGTTCTAAACTCTCCATATCCCCACAAATTTCATTATTTCTTGTGTGGGTGGCTGAAAGTCCAAAGGATAGGGTGGCACCGTGGTTAGAACTGCTATCTCTCGGCTCCAGGGACCTGGATTCGATTCCAGCCCTGGTTGGCTGTCTGTGGAGTTTGCACGTTCTCCCTGTGTTTACAAGTTTTTCCTCCCACAGTCCAAAGACGTGCATGTTAGGTGGATTGGCCTTGCTCAATGTTAAGGGTTAAGAGGATTGGGCCTAGGTAGAATGCTCTTTCGGAGAGTCGGTGCAGACTGGATGGGCTGATGATCTCCTTCTGCACTGAAGGGATTCTATGGATATTTGGATGCTCAGAGTCATTAACAGTGATTCAGTCAGACTGAGGAACACCAGAGATTTGCTTTACTTGCTGAAGTTGCTCACAAATACACTGCAAGGATCAGCTTCAATTTCTTCAAATTTGTCAATTCTCCTGTCGTTTACCAGCTGTACCTGCAAAAGCAGGTTGCAATGCTGCTCACAAAAGTCATTGCATCCGGCGAACTGATGGAGAATTCAGTCCTGGCTTCTTAAGCAGCTAATCATTTTAAAGCCAGGGACTTCTAATGGGACCCTTGAAAAGCTTGATAACTCCAATGTTCATCAGTCAAAGTTAAGGTGGGCAAGATTCCTATTCTGCAGACCAAACATTTCCATGGTAACTATCCATAATTATTAACACTTTTTTTGTCATGTCTGGGGTCTCTTCATTGGCTCTGACCATTTTCTATGACGCAATTTTGTTCTTTTCTGATCATCTGGGATTAACTTCTGGAGAAATGTATTTTTAAAGGCTTTTTCAATGAAATTTGGTCTGAAATTCCCAAGCGTTTTTATCGCTACCTTCTTGAAACCTTTCAAGATGATCAAACGTTAGAGCTTAGAAATTTTTAACGTTTCATGTCAGTACAGAATTCTACGCGTCTGATTCTTTTCGAGGTCGAATCCTGTTTTAGGCTGATTTAATTGCTGATTTTTTTGAGTGATGCCATAGTCTTTCGCTAGTTCAGTCCATCAAAGCATGGTGGTTTTATGCTTCTGGCTCAAATGCAGATATATGCATTTTGGAATTTTATTTTTACATGACAGTCGCAATTGCCATTTTGTTCTCTCAGCTTCTCTTAAATATCCATGCCACACGAGAAACTTTACCCTTGAAAGAAGATGGAACAACTATGAGCAAATCTGGTCAGGCTCGAAGAGAGTCATATTTGGCTCAATGTTAACTCTGTTTCTCTCTCACCAGGCCTGGCAGATTCTGTGGCATTTTTGCAGCACTTTCTGTTTTTATTTCACATCTCCAACATCCGTTGCACTTATTTTTTATTTTAATTTTGCTCTTAATCTGGTCAGGTCAATCTGTGGTTAACATTTGTACACCTAACTAAAATTTGAGAATTGCAGAAATTTATGTGGAGGCAGTGGCTTCATGGTTCATAAGATGGCAGAATTAGGCCATTCGGCCCATCGAGTCTGCTCCACCATTCTATCATATCCTCATCTGCTACCTACAATGTTACAGACCAAGAGCTGGTATTGTCACTGGACTGCTAATCCAGAGACCCAGGGGTTCGAATCCTACCACGGTAGATGGTGAAATTTAAATTTTTTCCGTATAAATTTATAGTACCCAATTATTTATTTTTCCAATTGAGGGGCAATTTAGCGCGGCCAATCAACCTACCCTGCACAGCTTTTAGGTTGTGGGGGTGATACACACACAGACACGGGGAGAATGTGCAAACTGCACACGGACAGTGACCCAGGTCTGGGATCGAACCCGGATCCTCAGCGCCATGCGGTAGTGGTGCTAACACTATGCCACCGTGCCGCCCTAGTGAAATTCAAATTCAATTAAAAATCTGGACTTAAAAGTCTAGTGATGACCTTGAAAACATAATTGTTGTAAAACCTATCTGGTTCACTAATGTCCTTTAGGGAAGGAAATCTGCTCGGTTTACTTGGTTTGGCCTACATGTGGCTCTGACCCACAGCAACATGGTTGACTTTTAAATTGGCCCCAGGGGTGGGCAATCATTGCATATTCAGATGATCAAGTGATATTTCAGCATAGTATGTTGTTTAGTGTTTGGTGTTGAATCAAATTGTCACAATACCTACCTCCTCTCACTAATGTCCTGTTGAACACAAAATTATATGACAGGTGGTTCTGACAATACTATTTTTGTGGAAAGGAATCGGAAAAGGTAATATATGATACTGGAGAGCCAAGAGTACTCAAGGTATTGAGCTGAATCAAGATGCAAGATGGAGTGATTTAGATCTTGGCTGCTGTGTACATCTAAATCTATTACTGCCTTTGTCCAAATATCCCTAGACATCTGATCCCACATCATCTGAAGACTCAACATCGTCTTAACTCCAGATGTGATACCATTTGTAATTAATTAGCATGTATCTGTGTAATTAATATAGTTTCTGCAGGGTAAATTTGAAAGCAATTAAAATTGATTGTATTGTAGTGTACAATTCAGTCAGCGTGTGAGATGAAAACATTAAATTCCCTGGAGATTTAACAGTCTTCTATTCTTTTTTGTGCTGAAGGATTCAGTTTGGTAAGCATGCTGTGCTGTTAAATGCAACCATGCAGCAAGTGCCTGGCACTAATACTATCAGAAGCCTTAAGCAGTGATATTAGTGGTTGCCTGCAATACAAAATGCCAACTACAGCAAAGCTAAATGATTTCCAACAGTGCTGCATGAAGCAGTTGGTCAAGGCCAATGCACAGCTCCGCTCACCCAGAAATTATTGTTCCCCAACTGATGGTTTGCATACAACTCACCTGAAATATAGGAAGTTTGGAACCAGACTGTTGAAATCATGAAATGTGGCAATGGTGCCTATATTGTTGCATTGTACTTTCGAAGCAAGAGAGTTTCTGCTGTCTGCCAAACAGGTCAACCTAGTAGCTCATTGTAGTTTAATAATTCAAGTAAATTTTCTCATGATTGAAAATTAATTTTTTTAACCAACTTAAACACTTGCTATAATTACTGCATTGTATTCAGAGATTTTTTTATTTTTTAAAAATAAATTTAACAGTACCCAATTAATTTTTTCCAATTATGGGGCAATTTAGCCTGGCCAACCCACCTACCCTGCACCTCTTTGGGTTATGGGGGTGAAACCCACGCAAACACGGGGAGAATGTTCAAACTCCACACGGACAGTGACCCAGAGCCGGGATCAAACCTGGGACCTCAGCGTCGTGAGGCAGCAATGCTTGCTAACCACTGCGCCACTGTGCTGCCCTGTATTCGGAGATTATAACAGTGCATGTTAGACAATAAATGTAAGTCAGGAGCTAAAATAAATACTTTCTGGGTTGGAGATGTCAATTTTTGGGAGCGTTTCTAAAAGTGAGTAACTTTGTTTGAATATTAACCTTTCTTTATATTTGTCCTGAATGTCAGTCTCTTGCTAGGAGTATGTTTCCTCAGGTTTTGGTTATGGTCTGGTATCTTATCTAAATGGCCTTTATTAGTGTCTGAGCCTTAATATTGAGAGTTTGTAAGCCTTTTTTTTGGCTGTTGTGGACATCCCCTTCAGACCCATTCTTCCTGATGCTCACACATCGACATCGAATTGGAAGTGGGAAACTTAAATTAGGACAGTGATCAACTTTCCCCCTCTCCAACCTAGGGTGCTAACGCCACTTGAGTTGCAGTGACCCATCCGCTTGCTCATCAAACTAAACTTCCTCTAATGTTCCTCCCCATCCTAGCCCTGAATTTACATCTTTAATTTGTCTCTCTCTCTTTCTCCGCTCACCCCTCATCTCCCACACCCTCTCTGAGCTCATCTTGTCCATGAAATCCACTAAACTGCTGATCACTCAACTTCGCCAGCATGTTTGCTAATATTGTTAATGTTTCCCTGTTTAGGCATTGTTCCCCATCTTCTAAATTTGTCATCATCCCCTCCAGAAACCAACGTTTGATCCCACTATCCTTGGAAACTAATCCCTGGGGCAGTGCAGTGGCACAGTGGTTAGCACTGTTACCTCACGCGCTGAGGCCCTGGGTTCGATCCTGGCCTTGGGTCACTGTCTGTGTGGAGCTTGCACATTCTCCCCGTGTTTGTGTGGGTCTCACCCCACAACCCAAATATGTGCAGGGTAGGTGGATTGGCCACGTTAAATTGCCCCTTCATTGAAAAAAAAAGAATTGGGTACTATGAATTAAAAGAGAGAGAACGCCCTTTCCTCTGCAAATACTTGATTGTGCTGTTGTCGCCCCTCAAATCTATTTAACTTTACTGGAACTCCATGTTTGAATCCCTCCAATTAGATTTCTGCCTCTGCCACAGTACAGAATCAACTCCCATGAAATGACATCCTATGTGACAGACAAAGGTAAATTTTCCCTTGTCCTACTTCTCAATCTGTCCATAACCGTTGACGTGGTTGACTATACCATCCTCCTCCAATACCTCTCCACTATCACCCAGCAAGGCAAGACTGTTCTCCTCTCGTTCCATTCTAATCTATCTAAATATAGCCAGCAAACGTGCAATAGCTATTATTACTATACCGCACTGTTTCCTTATCCTTCACTCCCTCTTATTTCTCATCTACATGCTGCAGCCCCAGATATCGGCATTCCCCGAACTCTTAGCTTTTATGTTTTTGACTAATTGCTCCTCCTAATATCTCCTTGTGTGCCTCGGCATTGTATTGTTCTTTGTAATGCTCCTGTGTAGTGCCTATAACATAATGAACATTTGTACAAGCCTGGACATTGTCTGAGGAGTCACAAATGGTGCTCATGGAATACCTGCACTGCAGCCTGCAGTGAAGAAGGTGGCCATTTGGCCCATCGAGTCTGCATCAAACCTCTGAAAGAACACTCTACCTACACCCGCTCTCCCATCCCACCCCCGTAATCCTGCAACCCCGATTAACCTTTGCACACTAAGAGGCAATTTAGCATGGCCAATCCACCTACCCTTGGACTGTGGGAGGGAAAACAGAGCTCACAAAGGAAACCCACGCAGACACTGGGAGAATGTGCAAACTCCACACAGTCATCCAGGGCTGGAATTAAACCTGTGTCTCTGGCGCTGTGAGGCAACAGTGCTAACCACTGTGCCACCGTACATCCCTCGGAAGAGGAGGAGGAGGTGGTGACCAAGATGTATAATCCACTTGACATTTCTAGCTAGAGATTGTTGCGAATGCTGAAGCCCTTTTTTGCCTTGATGTGCTGGCCTTCCCATCATTGATGGGGATAGTTGTAGATCCACTGCCTCCTGTGAGTTCACAGAATGACAGAATACTACAGTGCAGAAGAGGCCCTTCGGCCATCAAGTCTACACCAATGCATGAATGGCCCTGATCTGCGCACCTAATCCCATTGCCGGCACTTTGCCCATAGCCTTGAATGTTATGACGTGCCAAGTACTCATCCAGGTACTTTTTAAAGGATGTGAGGCATCCTGCCTCCACCACCCTCACAGGCAGTGCATTCCAGACTGTCACCACTTTCTGGGTAAAAAAAACGTTTTTCCTCAAATCTCCCCATACCTTCCACCTTTCACTTTGAACTTGTGTCCCTTCGTAACTGACCCTTCAACGAAGGGGAACAGCTGCTCCATTTCCACCCTGTCCATGCCCCTCATAATCTTGTACACCTCAATTAGGTCGCCCCTCAGTCTTCTCTGCTCCAGAGAAAACAACCCAAGCCTATCCAACCTCTCTTTCTAACTTAAATTTCCATCCTAGGCAACATTCTGGTGAATTACATCCTTCCCATAATATGACGACCAGAATTGCACACTACTCCAGCTGTGGCCTCCCCAAAGTTCTATACAGCTCCATCATGACCTCCCTGCTTTTGTAATCTATGCCTCGATTGATAAAAGCGAGTGTCCCATATGACTTTGTCACCACCCTATTAACCTGCCCGCCTGCCTTCCAAGATCTATGGACAAACACGCCAAAGTCCCTTTGTTCTTCAAACTTCCCAGTGTCAGATCTTTCATAGTATACTTCCTTGTCAAATTATTCCTTCCAAAGTGATTTACCTCGCACTTTTCAGGGTTAAATTCCATTTGCCACTTATCCGCCCATTTGACCATCCCATCTATATCTTCCTGTAACCCACGATACTCAACCTCACTGTTAACCACCTGACCAATCTTTGTGTCATCTGGGAACTTACTGATACTACCCCCCACATAGTCACCTGTGTCATTTATATAAATAACCAATAATAGGAGGCCCAGCATGGATCTCTGCGGTGTGCCACTGGTCACTTCCAGACACTAAAGCAGCCATCTATCATCACCCTCTGTCTCTTATCGCTAACCAATTATGAAATGCCTGTATCAAATCGCCCTGTATCCCATGTGCATTTGCCGCCTTAATGTTTCTCCCATGTGGGACCCACAAAGGCTTTGCTGGAATCCTTGTAAACCAGTCATTTCAAAATTGGGGTCACGACTCATGGGTGGGTGCCGGGAGGCTCGTGGAGCCATCAATTCCCTGACCGTGGGAATTAATGCGCTTTGTCGCAGCAGCCGGCTTTTAAAAATGCTGGCTCCGACTGCTTTAAAAATGACGGATGCGACCAGCTTTCAGAATACGGGTGTGCTGCGCATGCGTCCCCGCTCATCAGTGCGCATGCCTGGAGTCTAATGAGAAACACCGCCTCCTCCTGACGTCAGCATGGTGACCCAGGAGAAGATTTTTTTAAAAAAAATTTGATGCAGTCTTCCTGCCTGAAGTGACGGCAGAGAACTGGTTACACACCCTGAACACTGATGTCACATGCTCTGGGCACGATTGGGATTCCTCCATTTTGTAGCAGCAAACGAGCAACAGAAGTGAAAAATTTAAAGTGGATCGTAGTGTAATAAGGAAGACCGGGCCAGAGACGCAAATAAACCAGGGTCTCTCAATTAAACTTGCTGGAGAGTGTGGCTCAGGAAAATCAACAGGAGGACAAAGCAGGGTGTGGTGTGATCTGTTCAGGAGAGTCCACAACAGGACAAAGCAGTGCTGGTGTGAGCTCCAGGACCTCTGGTGAACAGCTCAATAAGAAGAAGCTGAAATCAGGTACAAAGCAGTACAAAGATTTTTTTTTAAGGTATGGCTTTACTAATCGTGCCAATGCAAATTAGGATGCGAAGCACGTGTGGCACTGTCAATAAAGCTATACCTGAAACAAAATATGCAGGGAAGTACAGGCAAATAAGAGTGTAAAACTCAAAACTTCAAAGACATTTGAAAACTAAGCATGGCGAGTTCAAGGGCAAACCTTGATTTTTTTCAAAGGATGCTGCGAGAACCTCTAAATCGTCAGCTGAAGTCCTCAGCAGAAATGTTACATTGAACGACAATAGCCTCTTACATGCTACCTTACCATGTAGCTAAAGAGAAAATGTCTCACATTGTAGAATCCCTGCAGTTCAGAAGGAGGCCATTCAGCCAATCGAGTCTGCACCGACCCTCCGAAAGAGCACTCTACCTAGGTCCACTCGCCCGCCCTGTCCCTGTAATCCCGCACATTGATCATGGCCAATCCACCTAACCTGCACATCTTTGGACATCTTCCATTCAGAGCTGGAGGTCAGCACAGAATTTTTAACACATCTGATGCTGTAGAATCCTACACTGCAACCTTGCCCCCATGTTGATTTTCTACAGGAAATTACTCTTATTGTAGAAAATGATACTGTCTTGTCTCCATATCCTCAGCAGTCCTTCCCATTGACAATGTTGGTGCAACTTCATACAGAGAGAAATTATGTTGAGAATTTGAGTTTTGTTTTCAGTTTATAAATAGCTTTCCACATGAATAGGGACCAATAATTTCTAATGTAGACAAAGTTTGAGACTTGAGGCACTTAACTAAATGAATAAATCCAGAAGATTCCACAGGTTTTGAACAAACAAAAATTAGCTTTACTAAATAAGGTCAGAAAGATAAAGTAATTTATAATATCTCTTGTACTATGACATTCAGGGTAAGTATGAGGCACATGTGAATTGAAAATCCAACTGTGATCGAACATACCGCATTACACAATAAATGGCAGACGCGACCAAGACAGAGTCAAGGATTTCTCAGCAACTTGCCCAGACGCCAGCAACATTTTGTCAACCAATCTCACTGAAACTCCATCTCTTTCCACGAGGGTTTCCAATCTTCACCTTCGAACGCATCTCCTTGGAATTTTCTCCAAAAGCTGCTCAAACTCTGGCGCTTCCTTAAACAATCCACCTCACTGGGTTTTGATCTCTTCTCCTGAGATTCCGTTCCCCTGGATTCGAGAGTGCACTCAAAACACCAACTCACAAGCAGTATTTCAGTTCTTTGTGTATGCCAAGCAGAGCACCACTGCTTCAAAGGCCTGCAGCATTGCGTCTCCAACCTTCTGGCTTCTTAGATCTTGAGGGCTTGGATTTGGATGGCATCAGCAACAGCCATCTCACAAGGTTTCAATCTGGTCTCCTGAGATTCCGTTCCCCTGGATTCCCAAGTACTCACTCGAGCACCAAATGACAGGCATAACTTCTGATCTACGGCATGCGCAGGAAGTCCTGAGGTTTGTCAGGACCTGGAATTGCTGACATATACCAGTGAAGTTTTGGTTTCATAACATTCATTGGATAGTAGTCTAAATGGAGTAAAGGCCTTAAGAGATCTGAAGCATACAGATAGGCAAATCACTAAAAGAAGCAGACGTTAATACAGGTTGAGCATCCCTTGTCCGAAATGCTTGGGCCGAGTGCGTATCAGATTTCAGAATTTTTCAGAATATAATGTGCATCTGGTGCACGTTGGTAACTGCACCCAAGCATCACCCAAGGACATCATGTCGGCGCTCGGGGGAGAAAAGAAAGTGCAGATTCCTGAATTTTTCCGTTTTTGAAATTTCAGATAAGGGGTGCCAACTTGTGACACCATTTTTTAAAGAAAGCAGTGGTGTTCATTTCCAAAAGCAAAAATAAAAATAACTAAACTTATGTAGAACCTTGGTTAGATCATTGAAGTATTGCGAAGTTTTGGTCTCCGTGTTATATTGAACAAAATAGGCAAGGTATGATTGCAAGGATGATATCATTGGTCCAATTTTTTTGAGCGTTGCCTTTTGAGCTTTTAGGGCTACTGTTTAGATTGCAGGAGCTCCTTTTTCATTCTCATCAACTCCTTTATTAGATGATATAATTACATTACCGTCTGTATTTGTGTTGAATTTTTTTCAGGATTTCCCTCTTTAGATAGAACAAATATAGTAATTTGGCATAATCATTTATATCTATCATCATGAATGTTGGTTAAGAATTGGCCACAGCGACTTCCGGTTGCGGCGATGACCAGCTAAGCCGCACGTTTCGGCGGCTCCAGCTCGAACGGACCTTCAGGCTCTTTCAAGAGCCCCAACGGGAAATGTTTTCGGGACGAAACCCGGTGTGGGGTGAGGCAACAGGGAGTCCCCCCCCAGTGGAAAAGAAAAATATCGGCGGCGGAGGCCAGATCTCGGAGAATCCTCGAGGGCAGTGGCAGAAGGAAGAAAGGAGCAAGATGGCGGCGGAGGGAGCCCAGGCGATATGGGGACCGGACCAGGATGAGTTTCTAAGACGGTGTGTGGAGCTGTTAAAAAGGGAGGTGCTGGCCCCGATGCTACAGGCAATTGAGGGGCTTAAAGAGACACAAAAGGCCCAGGAGATAGAGCTCCGTGTGGTGGAGCAGAAGGTAACGGACAACGAGGACGAGATCCTGGGCCTAGCGGTCAAAATGCAGACGCACGAGACGCTCCATAAGAAGTGCATCAAAAGGATTGAAGTCCTGGAAAACAGATCACGGAGAAAGAACCTCCGGATCCTGGGTCTCCCTGAGAGAGTGGAAGGAGCTGACGGCGGGGCTTACGCGAGCACGATGCTACGCTCGCTAATGGGAGCTGAGGCCCCCTCGGGCCCCTTGGAAGTGGAAGGGGCCCACCGGGTCCCTGCGAGGAGACCAAAGGCTGGAAAACCACCTAGGGCGATGATCGTGCGAATTCACCGCTTCAATGACAGAGAGGTGGTTCTGAGATGGGACAAGAAGGTATGAAGTAGTAGATGGGAGAATGCGGTGATACGAGTGTATCAGGATTGGAGTGCGGAGGTGGCGAGAAGGAGGGCGAGTTTCAATCGAGCCAAGGAGGTGCTGCACAAGAAGAAAGTGAAGTTCGGGATGTTGCAGCCGGCGCGATTGTGGGTCACGCACCAGGATAGACATTACTATTTCGAAACGGCGGAAGAAGCATGGACCTTCATTCAAAACGAGAAACTGGATCAGAACTGAGGGACTGATGTTGGAGTGGAAACAACAATGCTGATGTATATAGAGATGTCAATTGGGGAGGGGGGGACACTGAGAAATGTGGGCGCCAGTGGGGGGGGGGGGGGGGAAGAAGAGACACAGGTGGGGGATGGGAATGGGGCGGCAGGGGGAGCTGCGCCACGAGGGGCGGGATGGTTCTAGAGAGCGCGGGGTTTCTTTTTTCTTTTTCCCGCGTCAGAAAGATGATGGCGGGAAGATAGGCGCAAGGAGGATGGGAGTTCCTCACACGGGGGTCAAGGAGAGAGCGGGAGAAGCCGGGGTCAGTTGAAGTCAGCTGACTTTCGGAAGCAATATGGGGGGCGTAACCATGCTAGATGGGGATCTAGCGGGGCGGGGGGGACAACTGGGTTGCTGCTGCGGAGATCGAAAGTGAGCTGGTAAGAGAAAAGGTGGTCGGGGCGGGAATGCGCCGCCTGGGGGACGGGTGGGTGCGTGGAACCGGGACGTGGGACTGGCCCAGAGAGGGTGATGGCTAGTCGACAGGGGAGAGGGGCGGGCAGCCCCCCAGTCCGGCTGATCACGTGGAACGTGAGAGGCCTAAATGGGCCGATTAAGAGGGCCCGAGTGTTCGCGCACTTAAAAGGACTGAAGGCAGATGTGGCCATGCTTCAAGAGACGCACCTGAAGGTGGCGGACCAGGTTAGGTTAAGGAAAGGATGGGTGGGACAGGTGTTCCACTCCGGGCTGGACGCAAAAAATAGAGGGGTGGCCAAATTGGTGGGGAAACGGGTGTCGTTCGAGGCTAGGAACATTGTAGCGGACAGCGGTGGCAGATATGTGATGGTGAGCGGCAGACTGCAGGGAATGGAGGTCGTGCTGGTTAATGTATATGCCCCGAACTGGGATGATGCGGGATTTATGAAGCGGATGCTGGGACGTATCCCGGACCTGGAGGTAGGAAACCTGGTAATGGGGGGGGGGGGGACTTCAACACCGTGCTGGACCCAGGGTTAGATAGATCTAGATCTAGGACCGGAAGAAGGCCGGCAGCGGCCAAGGTGCTTAGGGGGTTTATGGACCAGATGGGGGGAGTGGATCCGTGGGGATTTGCTAGGCCGCTGGCCAAAGAGTTCTCCTTTTTCTCCCATGTCCATAAGGTATACTCCCGGATAGATTTCTTCGTTTTGGCAAGGTCACTGATTTCGAGGGTGGAAGGAACTGAGTACTCGACCATAGCTGTTTCAGACCATGCCCCACACTGGGTGGATCTGGAACTAGGTCAGGAGAGGGAGCAGCGTCCACTCTGGCGACTGGATGTGGGATTATTGGCGGATGAGGGTGTCTGCGGAAGAGTGCGGGGATGTATCGAAAGGTACCTGGAGGCCAACGATGATGGGGAGGTCCGAGTGGGAGTAGTATGGGAAGCGCTGAAGGCGGTGGTCAGGGGAGAGTTGATCTCCATTAGGGCTCACAAGGGGAAAACAGAGGCCAAAGAAAGGGAAAGATTACTGGGGGAGATTCTGAGGGTGGATAAAAAATATGCGGAGGCCCTGGATGAAGGACTATACAGGGAGAGGCGACGACTCCAGACGGAGTTCGACCTGCTGGCCATAGGGAGGGCAGAGGCACAGTGGAGGAAGGCACAGGGGATGAGATATGAATATGGGGAAAAGGCGAGTCGCCTGTTGGCCCACCAGCTTCGAAAGAGGACAACGGCGAGGGAAATAGTGGGAGTTAGGGATGAAACGGGAGCCACGACGCGGAGAGCAGGGAAGATAAATGAGATGTTTAAGACCTTTTATGAGAGGTTATATAGGTCCCAACCCCCTGAGGGAAAAGAGGGGCTGCAGCAGTTTTTGGACCAACTAAGGTTCCCGAAGGTGGAGGAGCAGGAGGTGGAAGGCCTGGGGGCGCCAATTGGGGTGGACGAGGTGACCAAAGGGCTGGGGAACATGCAGGCAGGGAAGGCCCCGGGACCTGATGGGTTCCCGGTGGAATTTTATAGAAAATATGTGGACTTGTTGGCCCCGCTGCTGGTAAGAACACTTAACGAGGCCAGAGAAGGGGGGACCCTACCCCCTTCGGGATAATGTCGGAGGCGACGAAATCACTAATCTTGAAGCGAGATAAAGACCCGCTGCAATGCGGGTCTTGTATGCCTATCTCACTCCTAAATGTGGACGCCAAGTTGCTGGCAAAGGTGCTGCCAACAAGGATAGAGGATTGTGTCCCGGGGGTGGTGCACGAAGATCAGACAGGGTTCGTAAAGGGGAGACAATTGAATGTCAACGTGCGACGGCTATTGGGGGTGATAATGATGCCCCCAGCAGAGGGGGAGGCCGAGATCGTGGTGGCAATGGATGCAGAGAAGGCATTTGATAGGGTAGAGTGGGAGTATCTATGGGAGGTGCTGAGGAGGTTCGGGGAGGGGTTTGTCAGCTGGGTTAAACTCCTCTATGGGGCCCCAATGGCAAGTGTAGTCACAAATCGGCAAAGGTCGGAGTATTTTCGACTACATAGGGGAACAAGACAGGGATGCCCGCTGTCCCCATTACTGTTCGCGTTGGCAATTGAACCACTGGCCATAGCGCTGAGAGACTCCAGGAAATGGAGAGGGGTGGTTAGAGGGGGAGAGGAACACCGAGTGTCACTCTATGCGGATGACCTACTGCTGTATGTGGCGGATCCAGTGGGGGGGGGGGATGACAGAGGTCATGCAGATATTGAGGGAGTTTGGAGATTTCTCGGGATATAGGCTTAACATGGGAAAGAGTGAGCTTTTCGTGATACACCCTGGGGACCAGAGTAGAGGGATAGATGGCCTGCCGCTAAGGAGAGTGGAAAGAAACTTCCGATGCCTGGGGATTCAGATAGCCAGGAGCTGGGGAACCCTACACAGACTCAATCTGACTCGGCTGGTGGAACAAATGGAAGAGGATTTCAAAAGGTGGGATATGCAGCCGCTGTCGCTGGCGGGCACAGTGCAGGCGATTAAGATGATGGTCCTCCCGAGGTTCCTATTTGTGTTCCAATGTCTCCCCATATTGATCACTAAGGCCTTTTTACAAAAAATAGATAGGAGCATCATGAGCTTCGTGTGGGCAGGGAAGGCCCCGAGGGTAAGGAGGGGGTTCCTACAACGTAGCAGAGACAGAGGGGGACTGGTGTTGCCGAATTTGGGCGACTACTACTGGGCCGCCAGCGTGGCGATGATCCGTAAGTGGATGATAGAGGGAGAGGGGGCGGTGTGGAAAAGGCTGGAGATGGCGTCCTGCAAAGGAACGAGCTTAAAAGCGCTGGTGACGGCGCCACTGCTGCTCTCCCCGAAAATGTTTACCACGAACCCAGTGGTGGCGGCAGCATTAAGTATCTGGGGGCAATGGAGGCAACAGAGGAGTGTGCTGGAAGCCTCGGTGTGGTCCCCGATCAGGAACAACCATAGGTTTGCCCCAGGGAGGTTGGACGGAGGGTTCCAGAGCTGGCACCGGGCAGGAATTAGGAGAGTGGGAGACTTATTTATAAATGGGATGTTTGCGAGTTTGGGAGCGCTAGATGAAAAGTATGAGCTGCCCCGGGGAAATATCTTTAGGTATATGCAGGTGAGAGCGTTCACGAGACAACTGGTGAGGGAATTTCCGCTGCTCCCGACACAAGGGATCCAGGACAGGGTGCTTTCGGGGGTGTGGGTCGGGGAGGGCAAAGTGTCCGAAATATATCGGGAGATGAGAGAAGAAGGAGAGGAGCTGGTAGAAGAACTAAAGGGAAAATGGGAAGAAGAGCTCGGGGAGGAGATTGAGGAGGGTTTGTGGGCTGATGCCCTAAGTAGGGTAAATTCCTCTTCCTCGTGTGCCAGACTTAGCCTGGTCCAATTTAAGGTGCTACATAGAGCACACATAACGGGAGCGAGGTTGAGCAGGTTCTTCGGAGTGGAGGTGCGGGGGAAGCCCGGCGAACCACACACACATGTTTTGGTCGTGTCCGGCACTAGAGAGGTATTCTATAAAAAAGAATTGGCCACAGCATGGAGAGAAGTTCCTTGCTTTTCTTTGAAAACTGCAATGAGTCATTCAGAACCACTTGAGCAAAAAGATGAGACTTTGGTTTATTATCTCACCTTAAAAAAAAAGTTTGAGTGCTGATTTCCCACAGTATTGAACTGAAGAGAAACCAAGATTATGTACTTGAATCTCTGAAAGGAGATTTGAACACTCAATCTTTTCTTTCAGAAACAAAAGTGCTGTATGTTCTCTGAGGAGCATTGTTCCTAACTTACTTTGTGATGAAAGTATATGTACGCACATGGAACTTGTTGACAGTTTATAGTAGAGAAATATAATGTAAAAAAGATTTACCGAAGTACTTGGGCGGGCCTTGAAAAGGTTATATCAATAAGGAAAGATTGAACGAGCAGTGGCTGTTTCCTTGGTCTGATAGAAGCCTTTACAATCATGAAAAGGTTTGATGGGTTAAATGTGGAGAAGAGGTTTCAGTTGTGGGGGAGACCCAAACTACCCACCCTCCTCTTTAAAAAAAGTCATTAATTTCAGTGAGGAATTCAGGAGAAGCTTCTTTACCAATCGAGTGGTTACGATATGGAGCTAATGTGTAGTTCAAATAAAAGCAGAGATGCATTTAAAGGGAAGCTAAATATACACCTTCAAGAGTTAGAAACAACTTAGAAACAAGAGTTAGTGCTGATCTGGTAAGATGGTGAGAGGCCTGGGGAGGTTTCATGTGTAGCTTAAGATCTGGCATGGGCCAGTTGAGCTGAAGACCTTGTTTCTGTGCTGTACGTTCTTTGTAGTGTTTGACAAAGTCCCGCATAAGAGATTATTGTGCAAGATTAAAGCGCATGGGATTGAGGAAATGTATTGAGGTGGATAGAAAACTGGTTGGCAGAGAGTAAACTAAGAGTAGGAATTAATGGGTCCTTCTCAAATTGGCAGGCAGTAACTAGTGGGGTGCCACAGGGATCAGTGCTGGGACCCCAGCTATTCATAATATATTGTATTGATTTGGGTGAGGGAACAAAATGTAACATCTGAAAGTTTACAGACAATACCAAGTTGGGTGGGAGGGTGAATTGTGACCAAGATGCAGAGATCCTACAGCATGATCTGGACAGATTGGGCAAGTGAGCAAATCAATGACATGCAGTATAATTTGCATAAGTGTGGAAGCACAAAGTTTCACTTTGGAAGCAAAAACAGGAAGGCAGATTACTGTTGTACATTGGGAAAGGAAAGTGTGCAGCGGGACCTGGGTGTTCTTGTGCACCAGTCGCTGAAGGTAAGCATGCAGGTGCAGCAAGCAGTAAAGAAGGCTAATAGTATGTTGGCCTTCATTGCGAGAGTTTTCGAGTACAGAAGCAGAGATGTGTTGCTGTAATTATACAGGGCCTTGGTGAGGCACCTAGAATATTGTGTGCAGTTGTCTCCTTTTCTGAGGAAGGTTGTTCTTGAGGGAGTGCAGCGAAGGTTTACCAGATTGATTCCAGGGATGGGGGGAATATCATATGAGGAGAGATTGACTAGGTTAGGATTGTTATCGCTGGAGTCCAGAAGAATGAGGGGGGATCTCATAGAGACTTATAAAATTCTAACAGGACTAGACAGAGTAGATGCAGGGAAGATGTTTCCAATGGTGGGTGTGTCTAGAACCAGGGGTCACAGTCTGAAGATTCAGGGTAAACTATTTCGGACAGAGATGAGGAGACATTTCTTCACCCGAAGAGTGGTGAGCCTGTGGAATTCATGACCACAGGAAGCAGTTGATGCTAAAACATTGAATATATTCAAGAGTCAGCTAGATATAGCACTTGGGGCAAATGGGATCAAAGGCTATGAGGAGAAAGTAGGATTAGGCTATTGAGTTGATGATCAACTGTGATCGTGATAAATGGCGGAGCAGACTCGAAGGGCCAAAAGGCCTCCTGCTCCTATCATCTATGTATTTATGTACCTAGCTTACTATAACATGATTTACTTTGTTCTGAAATTGACCTTCAATCCAATTCGAACAGCAGCATTTATTTAACAATTGTGATTTTTGTTTTGGTGCAGTTGAAAACTATATTCACTGAAACCGCAACACAATGCGCGAGTACAAGTTGGTGGTCCTCGGTTCAGGAGGAGTCGGAAAGTCTGCTTTGGTGAGTCTTGTAACAATGCTATGTCACATATATACGTGCTTCCAATTTGCTTTTAACCACTCTTGTATGGGTCCCCTGTTACCAACCCTCCTAACTTCAATGATTGCAAGTCTGAATACTGAATGGTAACTGATTATCCATGAGCACTCAGACTTCAAAAGAACATGGACAGGCTTGTGGATGGGCATGCATGTCAGATGGGTCAAAATCTTGGAATATCCTTCCTAACAGCACCTACACCAGATGGACTGCAGTGGTTCAAGAAGGTGGTCACCACCACTTTTTCAAGAGCAATTAGGAATGTGAAATAAACATTAGCCTAGCCAGCAAAGCCTATATCTGTGAACGAATATTTAAAAAATGCAGAGAAGTGTTAAATGATATATTTAGCTTGGATGAATGAGGGAAGGAATATAAAATGAAGGATACAATTCCAAAGTGGGTGCAAGAGCTGGGAGTGTATGTGCACATATTATTGAATGTGGCAGTGCAGGTTGAGAAAGGAGTTAATTAGGCAGACCGTATCCTGGGCTTCGTAAATAGACTGCAAAAACAAGAATGCAACAGTGAACCTTTATGAAACACTGGTTTGTCCTCAGCTGGTGTATTGTGGCCAATCCTGGACACTTTGGGAAAGGGTTCAGAAAAGATTTAGGAGAATGGTTCCGGGAATGAAAAGTCAGGTGGCACTGGCAGGCTAGCAGTGCTAAGGTGCCCAGGTAGCATTTTGCCTGTGCCGGGGATCGGGCCCAGGGATGTCCTCTCCTTATGAGGTGGGGTGAGTGGCCTTGAGGACCCCCTATTTTTTCACCATTAAATTGCGGCCAATATATTCATCCAGAGCATATTTTTTCAAATTTTATTCCCTAAATATTATTATTTGACCTCAAACTGTGAAGTTCAACTTGTGTATACCCATTTGTTTTAATAGGTTGGGTCAATTTCATTGTTTTGCAGACCGTCCAGTTTGTTCAAGGAATATTTGTCGAAAAGTATGATCCAACAATAGAGGACTCCTACAGAAAGGTGAGTTTATCATAAAGTGAAAAGCCTTAATGTCTCCAAAGCTCAGGTGATGATAAAGCCACATGCTCAGAAACAGGAAATACTATCTAAATTTGATGACTTCCAGTTACTTAATAAGCTTCCTTCAAATAGCTGGGTGGGACAATTTGCTTTAGAGTGGTTTCCCAGGTCGGCACAACATCGAGGGCCGAAGGGCCTGTACTGCGCTGTAATGTTCTATGTTAACTTCTCCAGTGCATGCTGTACTCTGCTTAAAATAGTTGTCTTGGTGAAGTACAGGTAAAACTTGGTTTCATGGATTTTATCGAATTTACAGTACAGAAGAAGCCCATTCAACCCATCGAATCTGCACTGGCCCTTGGAAAGAGTACCCCACTTAAGCCCACACCTTTACGTCATCCCCATAATCCAGTAACCCCAGATAACCTTTTGAACACTTGAGGGCAATTTAGCATGGCCAATCCACCTAACCTGCATATCTTTGGACTGTGGGAGGAAACCGGAGTACCGAGAGGAAATCCAAACAGACACGGGGAGAAGGTGCAAACTCCACACAGTCAGTGACCCAAGCTGGGAAGCGAACCTGGGACCCTGGAGCTGTGAAGCAACAGTGCTAACCAATGTGCTACCGTGCCGCCCATGACCATTAGCTAGTGATAAATTATTTGTGTCAAGAATATGGGCATGGGTGCACAGCTGGAAATATCTAAATACTGCTAGTAATAGTTTGCTGTGGCTCAATGTTGAACAAATCTATAATTTTTGGAATCCTTTGCACGTAAGGGCTGGTTTAGCACAGTGGGCTAAACAGTTGGCTTGTAATGCAGACCAAGGCCAGCAGCGAGGTTTCAATTCCCGTACCAGCCTCCCCGAACAGGTGCCGGAATGTGGCAACTAGGGACTTTTCACAGTAACTTCATTGAAGCCTACTTGTGACAATAAGCGATTATTATTATAGTACTTTTTAAACTTTATTTAAATATTGCAAGTTTCCATTGAATATATTGTACAATGCAGATTTGACTGTAAGATAACAGCATTAACTAATTTGACACTTGCCACAATTAGTTCAACATTTTGTTTCTGTCTGAGTAATGAAAAAAAAATCTGCTTACATTTAAAACAAAAGCCAGAAACAATTGGGCTAATCCCTGTGAGTTTCAACTCCTGTGTTTTGTTTATGGCAGCAAGTTGAAGTGGATGGACAACAATGTATGCTTGAAATCCTAGATACAGCTGGAACGGTAAGACATAGATACATAGAAATATACATTGTAGAAACAGGCCATTCAACCCAACAAGTCTCTGCTGGTCTCCACTTTTTCCAACTGCCTCATTTCAGCCTGTAAGCATATATTTTTATTTCCATTTCTCATGTACTCATTTGGTTTCCTTTTGAAAACATCTTCTCTATTTGTCTTAACCACTTCCAGTGGTACAGAGTTCCACATTCGGACCACAGTGAAACAATATCTCCTTATTTCACAATGGGTTGATAGTTGTGTATTTATGCCCCTGGTTTTGGATTCTCCCATGGCCTTTGTGTAACATGTGCAACAGATCCTGTGTATGTATTTTATCTTGAGTAACTTTAGCTATTACTACATTCCAACTATTGTTTTGTGATGGCTAACAACTATTCCATGGTGCATTCTCCATGGCAACACCTCTACCAATCAGAGTCTACTTGCCAACCAATCAGCACTCTCTTCTAATGCAGTATAAATGCTGTTCCCTTTGAGATTTTGTATTTTTGTGATTCTGACCTAATGAGTACGAGCCGATATTTGGCAAGATGTCTCTTTTATCACCATACTAGAGCTCTGTACTACCAAGTGAAAATGAATGTATTTATATGCTTATTTGTTCTTGGAACATTGCTGGCAGAGCAGAATTTATTTACGATCCTTATATTTTTGAGGAAAGCAATTTTGCTTGTTCCAAGGCCCAGCAATCCATTAGGGGTATGGTTCATGTCCATAAAAATAGTAACTCTGACAATCCGTTTTTCTCTTCCTGAAAATGCAATCCGTCATCCTCTTATTATTTTTCACCCCTTCAGGCCTCTGTTTCTTTCCATTATTCAGTTTGTTTCCTACTTGCTTCCATCACTTTGGATTTTGTTTCCATGAATTCTGTTTCTTCAGGCATTTTTAACTAAATGTATTTTCCTATCGCTTTTGATTTAACAGTTTATGGTCTTTCAATTAGATTAACTATACTGTCTGCTTCATTTCACAATCTTTTGATACCGCAGGCATTGATTTCCCTCTGGGTTGAATAGATTTGTGTCATTTGGGAATGTTATGGTGCTTTTAATTCATTGAGTAATTATAATATTGACAGGGCTATCTACTGGTGTAGTATTTTTCGATTCTGAGCCCATCTACTATTCTTAATTTGTGATATTTATAATACTTGAAGCATCTTGCTCTTGTTCAAAGTGATTAACATTTAATTTTTAATTACACTGGCTCCAAAGGCAATTATTCTAAACATGGGTGAATCTGAATCATTAGGGTGGCCAAGTTAAGATATTTGCAAAGTTTGGAAGCCCAAAACCGTCTGAGCTGACCATCACTGAAAACCATACAATTTGACATGCATTTATTTATGTGGTAAAAGCGCACTGTAATCTTGTCTTTTTCGATTACTACATCAAGTTACAATTTTGAAAAGTGATAAAATTTATAACAATTTGTGTATTGGTCTGATTTGGATGTATTTTGTTTGCAGGAACAATTTACTGCAATGAGAGACCTTTACATGAAAAATGGACAAGGTTTTGCATTAGTATATTCTATAACAGCGCAGTCAACATTTAATGACTTGCAGGATTTAAGAGAGCAAATTCTTCGAGTCAAAGACACGGATGATGTAAGTATGCGCAACCAATCCTTCCCTGGAAAACCAAAGCCAGAATTTTCCGGTTAGCTTCTGTTGAGATCCAATAACTAAATGCCCAGTCGGAAAGGGTGAAAATATTACTGTGACCCAAAATTTATTTCCGATTATACTAAAAGAAATTAATTTAAAACCGAAAAATGCCTATGTTTACGTACTACACTGTAAAATTGATGAATGACACAGTAGTGTGGATAAAAGCAAATTACTGTGGATGCTGGGATTTGAAACAAAAATGGCAAATACTGGACAATCTCAGCCAGCCTGACCGCATCTGTGGAGAGAAAAAGGAGCTAACATTTTGAGACTGGATGACTCTGTCAAAGCTGGAGAGAACTGGAAATGGGGTCAGATTTACACTAGTGGGGGGTGTGTGGAGCGGTGGGGCTGAATAGGGGGCCAGCGATAAGTGGAGATTGACAGATGTCGAGGAGAGAAAACAAAAGGGGGTGATTAAGGCTAAGAAGGGTGCTGATAGTGGCACATAAAGAGTTTAGAATGTGCGAATGGTAAAACAAAGGTGAGCAGTGTGTCAAAGGGCAACTAGGAACAGTTGGCCCAAATGGGGTGGGAGGGACGGGGAACAATGGTGAGGGAAGAGCAGATCAATGGAAGAAATGAAAATAAATTGATAGAAATAATAATGGGGTGAAGGTGGAGGAGAGAGTTTATAGTCTGAAGTTGTTGAATCCAATGTTAAGTCCGGAAGGCTGTAACCTACCTAATCGGAAGATTGTTCCAGTTTGCGCTGGGCTTCACTGGAACATTGCAGCAGGCCAAGAAAGGACATGTGGACGTGAAAGCAGGACGGTGAGTTGAAATGACAGCAACAGGAAGGTCTGGGTCCTGCTTACGGACGGACCGGGGGATTCTGCAAAGTAGTCACCCAGTCTGCGTTTAGTCTCCAATGTAGAGTAGGCTGCATTGGGCGTAACAAATGCAATAGACCAGATTGAAGGAGGTGCACGTGAAGCACTGCCTCACTTGACAAGAGTGTTTAGGGCCCGAGATGGTGAGCAGGGAGGAGGTAAAGGGGCAGGTGTTACACCTACTGTGATTGCATGGGAAGGTGGCGTGTAAAGAGGATGAGGCGTTGGGGGTTAATCACCCCCATTTACATTCCTTTTGTCTTCTGACCTCGGTATCTTTGTCAATCTCCACCTATTGCTGGCCCCCTATCCACCCCCACCCCCTCCACCCCCATTACAGTATAAATCTGACCCCATTTCCAGTTCTGTCTGGCTCTGACAAAGAGTCATCTCAGAACGTGAGCTCCCTTTTCTCTCCAAAGATGCTATCAGACCTGCTGAGATTGACACAGTAGTTGCCACTGGGTTTAATGTTGCTTTGGAGCTGGCAAGTGGAAGCCAGATGCTATCCCAAAATGATTGCAAGGAGGATATTATCAGACTACTTCTTCATACATTAAGAATGACAATAGAGAGAGATGACCTTCATTCTAAAGATCAAGATATAGAATCAGTTTGAGTAGAGATAAGAAATAATAACGATAGGAAGTCACTTGTGGGAGGTGTTTATAGGCCACTAACAAGTGACCTCAATGTAGGGCCGAATAACCAGGAAGAAATGGGGCTTTGTAAGAACGTTATGGCGATAATCGTGAGTTTTAATCTATAGATTGGGGAGATCAGATTGGCAAAGGTAGTCTAGAACTCTGTGTTTTGGGAATAATTTCTTGGAGCAGCATGTGCAAGAACCAACCAAAGAGTTAAGTTATTCTGGATCTGGTAATGTGCGGTAGAATCATAGAATCCCTACAATGCAGAAGGAGGCCATTTGGCCCATTGGGTCTGCACCGACGTTCCAAAAGAGCACTTCACCACCCCAATCCAATAACGTCGACCTAACCATCACATCTTTGGACAAAAAGGGGCAATTTAGCATGACAATCCACCTAACCTGCACATCTTTGGGCTGTGGGAGGAAACTGCCCGGTCACCCAAGGCTGGAATTGAACCCGGGTCCCTTAAAGAACCCGGGTGCTTTAAGGCAGCAGTGTTAACCACTGTTAGCACCTAAAATTGAAGAAGGACTGGGTGGGGTAGGTGTTTTTTTTTTTTTTCCCTCATTCTCGACCAGTAGCTTGGGTGTTGCAGTGTTGGTCAATAAAAATGTGCCTTTTAAAATGTGCTCCTCATGGGAGGACTGTGTGAAGGATAAAGGGGAGGTAAGTGATTATCAAGTGGCTATTGTATGAGGAAAATATCTCTACAATGAATGTCAATGATCCCCCAAATTATTCTCCTGATTTTGTTACTCAAGCCTTCATTGACTTTGCTAAATTAGCATCGACAAATTCCTCTACAGGAGAGGACTTCAGCTGTCATCTTAACCTTTTGATGGACAAACTTCCCATAGCTAGGAATGCCCTCACCCAACATGCAAAAGCTTTAGGTTTGTGAGGAAGTTGGGTATTTAGATTTGTGGAGAACACTGCATCCTAAGGATTAAGAGTTCACTTTCTTCTCTGCTCCCCACGACCTACAAGAATTGACTATTTTTCAAGTCAAAAACAGTCCTACATGCAGTGACTTCCTGCTTTAAAGGTAGTATTGTGATTTTTGATCCTGGAATTTTTACTCAAGGTTTCAATCTTGGAGATTTGATGCGTCTTTGCTTGGGGATCATAACTTTATCTTGTACGTTAATGCGGAAGTTGATCCCTTCTACTCAGTCAATCCCTCTGATGTGAGGGCGGTACTGTGGTGCAGTGGTTAGCACTGCTGCCTCATGGCACCGAAGACCTGGGTTCAATAATCCTGGCACTGGGTCACTGTCCGTGTGGAGTTTGCAGAATCTCCCTGTGTCTGCGTGGGTCTCATAGAACATAGAAAATACAGCACAGAACAGGCCCTTCGGCCCACGATGTTGTGCCGAACCTTTGTCCTAGATTAATCATAGATTATCATTGAATTTACAGTGCAGAAGGAGGCCATTCGGCCCTTTGAGTCTGCACCGGCTCTTGGAAAGAGCACCCTACCCAAACTCAACACCTCCACCCAACACCAAGGGCAATTTGGACATTAAGGGCAATTTATCATTGGCCAATTCACCTAACCCGCACATCTTTGGACTGTGGGAGGAAACTGGAGCACCCGGAGGAAACCCACGCAGACACGGGGAGGACGTGCAGACTCCGCACAGACAATGACCCAAGCCGGAATCGAACCTGGGACCATGGATCTGTGAAGCAATTGTGCTGTCCACAATGCTACCGTGCTGCCCTTAAGAACAAATAAATCTACACTATATCATTTTACCGTAATCCATGTACCTATCCAATAGCTGCTTGAAGGTCCCTAATGTTTCCGACTCAACTACTTCCACAGGCAGTGCATTCCATGCCCCCACTACTCTCTGGGTAAAGAACCTACCTCTGATATCCCTCCTATATCTTCCACCTTTCACCTTAAATTTATGTCCCCTTGTAATGGTGTGTTCCACCCGGGGAAAAAGTCTCTGACTGTCTACTCTATCTATTCCCCTGATCATCTTATAAACCTCTATCAAGTCGCCCCTCATCCTTCTCCACTCTAATGAGAAAAGGCCTAGCACCCTCAACCTTTCCTCGTAAGACCTACTCTCCATTCCACCGCCCCCACAACCCAAAGATGTGCAGGGTAGGTGGATTGGTCATGCTAAATTGCCCCTTAATTGGAAAATAAATTAATTGGTACTCTAAATTAATTTTTTAAAATTCTCTCTCTGATGTAAGCCTGTTACAACCCTCACAGAGGTCGCATGGGCCCCATGAACTCTGCTGAGTGCGGACTTCCCCGGTGACGGGGTGGGGCTTCCCCTTAAAGAGGGGAGCCTGTGCAGTATAAAACCCCGGCCTAAGTGAAGGCTGGGTCGGGAGTGCCCTTTGGAGGGTGGCGTTGCTTAATTTGCGTATGTTTAAAAAAAACAGTTTTTGCAACCTACTGAGGGAATATGGAGGGAATCCGAACCATTTGCTTCTGAAAGAAATTAATGCACTCGAACAGCTCTGGACTCCTTGTTGACTTGACATGCTGAGGAGTTTAAAGTTTGGCAAACAAAAGTTATAGGAGTTTGGAAGCAAACCAAGTAGATCCCTGGCTTTTCCTACTTGGAAGAGGGCAGATTCTCGGGATATTTCCTCTGCATTAGACTCGAAGGGTAATAAAATGAATAAAACGGACGACATTAATAGGACATTTGCAGGTTTTTATGCCAAATTATATAAAATAGACCAGTTCTGGGAATGCATTGTCACAGATGGAGCATTTCTTCTCCCCCCTTAAACTCCCAATAATTTCTGAAGACCAAATCTGCCAATCTTGCTTTTTGCTAAAGACCTAAAGGAAATTAGTGGGGTGCTCTGTTCCTTCACTTGGAGCGAAAAGAAACCACGCTTTAAACTAGCAGCTTCCCAGTTCAAAGGGGGTTTGGGGTGCCAGATATTAAAATGTATCCGTTAGCTCATCGTAAGATTCATATGAGAATGGGTCAGAGAGGACTTTTCCTCCATTTGGCTTGATATTGAAGCTGAGACAGGATTAATTGATTACTTCATAGTAAAGGTATCCCTCGGTTGCAGTGATAATGTGTTTAAATTTCACATTCTGTTTGAGGGAGAGTAGGGTTGGGCCTGAGGCTGTTTTTTTAAACTTAAATATAGGCAATTATGAGGGTATGAAGACCATTGGTTAAAGCTAACTGAGAAATTAGGTTGAGATAACTTCGGATCATCCGGGAGGCAGAGAGGTTAATAGAGAGGAGTTACAGGGAAGTCGGCGCACCCAAGAGTAGCTGGGTTACGGTCAGGGGAAGGAAAGGGAACAGACAGACAGAGCAGGGATTCCTTGGAGCCAGTCCCCTTTAAAACAAGTATATTGCTTTTGATTCTGTTGGGGGGGTGGGGGGAAGAGAGGAGAAGACCTACCAGGGGAAGGCCATAGCGGCCTGGCTCAGAAGGGAAGGGGGAGAACTGAAAAGCAATAGTGATAGGAGATTCAATGGTTAGGGGAACGGATAAGAGATTCTGTGGTCGCGAACGAGACTCCCGGAAGGTATGTTGCCTCCCGGGTGCCAGGGTCAGGGATGTCTCGGATCGAGTCTCCAGGATTCGTAAGGGGGAGGGGAAGCAACCAGAAGTCGTGGTGCACATTGGCACAAACGACATAGCTAAGAAAAGGGATGTGGATCTTAAAAAGTGATTTTAGAGAGTCAGGTTGGAAGCTAAAGAGCAGGACGAGCAGAGTAGGAATCTCAGGATTGCTACCGGTGCCAATTACACGGTGCTACTGAGGCAAGGAACAGAGAGCGACTGCAGCTGAACACGTGGCTACAGGGCTGGTGCAGGAGGGAAGGCTTCAGATATGTAGATCATTGGGATGCCTTCTGGGGAAGGTGGGACCTGTACATGAGGGACGGGTTGCACCTAAACAGGAAGGGCACCAATAACCTTGGTTTGAGGTTTGCTATAGTTCTTTGAGAGGGTTTAAAACTAGTTTAAACTAGGATGGGAACCAGAGCTACGGATCAGAGGATAGGGTAGCTGTTGAACGAGCAGAAATAGTACGCAGCGAGTCTGTAAGGAAGGATAGACTGTTGATAGGTCAAAGTTGCACTCAGTGGAATGGGTTAAAGTGTGTCTGTTTCAATGCAAGGAGTATCAGGAGTAAGGGAGTTGAATTTAGAACATGGATCAGCACTTGGAACTATGATGTAGTGGCCATTACGGAGACATGGATTTCACAGGGGCAGGAATGGTTGTTAGATGCTCCGGGGTTTAGATGTTTTAAGAAGAATAGGGAAGGAGGTAAAAGAGGAGGTGGGCGTCACTGTTAATTAGAGAGTGCATCACAGCTGCAGAAAAGGAGGTAGTCGAGGAGGGTTTGTCTACTGAGTCAGTATCGGTGGAAGTCAGAAACAAGAAAGGAGCAGTCACTTTATTGGGAGTTTTCTATGGACCCCGCAATAGCAGCAGAGAGATGGAGGAACAGATTGGACGGCAGATCTTGGAAAGGTGCAGAAATAACAGCGTTGTTGTCATGGGTGACTTCAACTTCCCTAATATTGACTGGAACCTCCTTAGTGCAAATGGTTTTGATGGAGCAGATTTTGTCAGGTGCGTCCAGGAAGGATTCCTGACTCAATATGTAGATAGGCCGACTAGGGTGAGGCCATATTGGATTTGGTGCTTGGCAACAAACCAGGCCAGGTGTTAGATGTCTCGGTGGGAGAGCATTTTGGTGACAGTGACCACAATGCCTTGACCTTTACCACAGTCATGGAGAGAGATAGAAACAGACAGTATGGGAAGGTATTTAATTAAGGGAGGGGAAAATAGACTGCTATTAGACAGAAGCTGTGGAGCATAAATGGGGACAGATGTTCTCAAGGAAATGCACAAGAGTAATGTGGGGGTTGTTTAAGGGGCACTTGCTGTGAGTGCTGGATAGTTTTGTCCCACTGAGATGAGAAAGGAATGGTAAGGTGAAGGAGCCTTGGATGACGAGAGAAGTGGAGCTTCTAGTCAAGAGGAAGAAGGAAGCTTACGTAAGGTTGAGGAAGCAATGATCTGGCACGGCTCTAGAGGGTTACAAGGTAACCAGGAAGGAACTCAAAAATGGACTTAGGAGAGCTAGAAGGGGGCATGAAAAATCCCTGGCGGGAAGGATTAGGGAAAACCCCAAGACATTCTACACTTTTGTGAGAAAGAAGAGGATAATTAGTGAGAGTAGGGCCAATCCGGGATCGTGGAGGGAACTTGTGCCTAGAGTCTGAGAACATAGGAGAGACCCTAAATGAATGTTTTGCTTTAGTATTCACTAGAGAGAGGGACCTTGTTGCTCGTGAGAACAACGTGAACCAGGTTAATAGGCTCGAACTGGTTGATATTAAGAGGGAGGATGTGCTGGAAATTTTGAAAAGCACCAGGCTAGTTAAGTCCCCTGGGCCAGACGGGATATACCCAAGGTTACAAGGGAAGCAAGGGAGGAGATTGCTGCGCCGTTGGCGATGATCTTTGCGTCCTCACTCTCCACTGGAGTAGTACCAGATGATTGGAGGGAGGCGAATGTTGTTCCCCTGTTCAAGAAAGGAAATAGGGAAATCCCTGGGAATTACAGACCAATCAGTCTTGTGTCTATGGTGAGCAAAATACTGGAAAGGATTCTGAGAGATAGGATTTATGATTAATTAGAAAAACATAATTTGATTAAAGATAGTCAGCATGGCTTTGTGAGGGGCAGGTCATGCCTCACAAGCCTAATTAAATTCTTGGAGGATGTAACGAGACACATTGATGAAGGTAAGGCAGTGGATGTGGTGTATATGGATTTCACTAAGGAATTTGATGAGGTTCCCCATGGTAGGCTTATTCAGAATGTTAGGGGGCATGGGATACAGGGAAATTTGGCTGTCTAGATACAGAATTGGCACAGCGAGTGGTAGTGGATGAAAAGTATTCCGCCTGGAGTTTGGTAACCAGTGGCGTCCCGCAGGGATCTGTTCTGGGACCTCTGCTCTTTGTGGTTTTTATAAATGACTTGGATGAGGAAGTGGAAGGGTGGGTTAGTAAGTTTGCCGATGACACGAAGGTTAGTGGAGTTGTTGATAGTGTTGAGGGCTGTTGCAGGTTACAACAGGACATTGACAGGATGCAGAGCTGGGCTGAGAAGTGGCAGATGGAGTTCAACCTAGATAAATGTGAAGTAATTTGTTTTGGAAGGTCGAATTTGAGTGCTGAATACAGGGTAAGAGGCAGGATTCTTGGAAGTGTGGAGGAACAGAGGGATCTTGGGGTGTACGTACATAGATCCCTCAAAGTTGCTACCCAGGTTGATAGGGTTGTTAAGGAGTATGGTGTGTTGGCTTTCATTAATGGGGGATTGAGTTTAAGAGCCGTGAGTTTTTGCTGCAGCTTTATAAAACCCTGGTTAGGCCACACTTGGAATATTGTGTCCTGTTCTGTTCGCCTAATTATAGGAAGGACGTGGATGCTTTGGAGAGGGTGCAGAGGAGATTTACCAGGATGCTGCCTGGACTGGAGGGCATGTCTTATGAAGAAGGGTTGAGGGAGCTGGGGATTTTCTCACTGGAGCGAGGAAGGAAGAGAGGTGACTTGATAAGTGTACAAGGTGATGAGAGGCATGGATAGAGTGGATAGCCAGAGTCTTTTCCCCAGGGCGGAAATGGCTGTCATGAGGGGACATAATTTTAAGGTGATTGGAGGAAGGTATGGGGAGATGTCGAGGTCGGTTCTTTACACAAGAGTGGTGGGTGCGTGGAATGCACTGCCAACGGAGGTGGTGGAGTCATAGTCATCAGGGACACTTGCGCGACTCTTGGACAGGCACATGGAAAGCAATAAATTGAATTGAAGGGGTGTAGGTTAGGTTAATCTTAGATTAGGATAAGTGGTCGGCACAACATTGTGGGCCGAAGGGCCTGTACTGTGCTGTACTGTTCTATGTTCTATATAAATCGGTAGAGATGAAAATGGTAGCCATTTAGGGTGATATTCTGAACACTCAGCAAAGATGCATTCCAGTGAGAATTTTTTAAAAAATAAATAAATTTAGAGTGCCCAATTATTTTTTTCCAATTTAAGGGGCAATTTAGTGTGGCCAATCCACCTCACCTGCACATCTTTGGGTTGTGGGGGTGAATGGTGAGAGAGAAATTCTAGGGGAAGATCATAACTATCTGTGGCTAGCTAAGGAAGGTAAAGGAGTGGGTCCGATTTTCCAGGCCTGCCTGCTGCCCAGATTATCCGGTCTCATTGATTGGCTGAGCTGCCAAATGTCCTGCCATGACGGGGCGAGAAAATCCCTGACAGTAGCAAATTGGAATAAAAAGTGTACAATTACGCCAAGTTTAGTGGCGGGCTAGAAGATTGGACAGAATATAAAAAACAGCAAAGAATAGCTAAACAAAGAGGGAGAAATTGAAGTACGATGGAAAGCTAGCTAGAAATATCAAATCAGATGTTAAGAGATTCAACTGGTATTTAAAAATGGGGGGGGGGGGTGGAGAAAGTAAAATGACTATTGATCTTACGCAAAATCCAGGGAACTAATAATGGAAAATAAGGAGATGGTGGATGAATTGAACCAAATACTGTGAATCTGAAATAAAAACAAAGTGCTGAAGAGTCCTATTCTACTTGAAGCATAAACTCAATATGTATCTTCACATGCTGGCAGACTTCCTGTGTGCTTCCAGCACTTTCCGTTTCCTTTTGCATTTGGTCTGTTTGCTATGGCATTATGATAGTATTGGTTATAAAAATACTTCAACTGAACCTCATGCCTTGATAGATATGAGCAAATAAACAAGGCCCTCCCTTTTGCATAACACCTCTTGAATATTTTTTCAGTGGTCCAGTTTACGGCCAGTTCTATCTAACCCTGGAAATGCCTGGAGAGTGCATTTCCAAGAGCACTCTAAACTTGATACCATCCAAGACACAGCCACCTGCAATCACCTGCTTGATTGGCATCCTAATCACAAACATTAACTCCCTATACCACTGACGCACAGTGGCAGCAGAGTGTACTATCTACAAGATGCACTGCAGGAACTCACTGAAGCTGCTTAGACAGCATATTCCAAACCCGCGGCCACTACATTCTAAAAAGACGAGGATAGATGCATTTGAACAGCACCACCTGGAAGTTCCCCCCTCAAGCCACTCCCCATTTTATATCAACATAACCAGGTCAAACTTTTACATTACAGTGCTTCTTTTCAGATATATATTTACTCCCCAGCTGCCTCACAATTTGATAGTACCTGAATCAGATAGTGTGCACTACCTCCGTATTTGAAAATGGGCTTCCTGCCTCACTCTAAACTTGAACCCTCCATCATTCCCAGATTCTCCACCATCCTCTACTTCAACAACAGCCAAAAGTACACTGATTGAAATATATTGCACTCCGAAACATTGATGTGATTAATTACCGACCCAAATGGTAACCAGTAATTGTGCTATAGAAGTCAAAATGCCTGACAGGAAATGGAATTTGTGCTGAGAAATTAAATCTTCTGATTGTGGTTTACTGCATTTGCTTATCTCAACAGAATTGAGACTTGTCAAAGGATGTTAAACCACAGGTGCTTTTTCTGCCAGTATGGTTGAACAAGAGCAAATAGCTTTGGAGCAAATGGGCCGAATAATGACATATGCCATTTTAAAAAACCAGCGTGTGATATTCAGAATGGGAGATGAGAAAGTCTAAGTGAGGAAACACAGGGTCTTGGCGAGCTAACGGATCTTGGATTCTAGTTAACACTAGCTCGAGGCACAAGTTGATGAAAAATAGCCACTTTCTTTTTTGATGACTTGGGATAGAGAATGTGAGTGCAGGATGTACTGTTTATATAGAATGCTGGTCAAACCTCAGTCTAAATAACATTAGAATCAAAAGTGAATCTGGAGGGTGGGGGGGGGAGGGGGAAGTCATGTAAAGGAATATGAAGACTTTGCTACCTGAGATACCTGAATGAATTGAAATGTTTAAAAGTGAGGTGAATGGATGCTTGGGAATTAAAGGTGCTGACAGCATATGGAAAATTGAAACAGCAAACTATCATGGCTAATCAGGCTAGTTGGCAAAGCAAACCCAAAGGTTAAATGGCCTACTGCCATTCCCCTCAGCTTGCTACATGACCTGTGTATGGAAATTAGCTGCAGTCTCTACATATTTACAAATTAGCTCTTGGATTTATGTTCCAAGAGAGTTGAAGAAATATTGGTCTATTTTCTTTTGTTCTCTTTGTTTAGCAAAGAGTATATATAATGACGAGTTGAATCTAATGAATTTGCTTTGTTTCATGTTCAAATGCGCATTTGAGGTTATTAAAATGTGTTTTATGAAAGAAAATCCAGACTAAATAACATTAGGTATAATATACATCACAAAATACTTGTGGGAGATAGGTCTTTGAATAATTTCAATTAATCCATGAAGGCAGAAAAATCTTACACTCCCTAAATACCCTACATTGTTGTAGTTGGTTGTTAAATAACTACGGGTTTTCCCTTCACCATTCTGATCTGAAATCTATTGCAAGTGTTGATTTCACTGTGCATGGAGGAGATCCTCCTCATCTGTTCTAAAGTAACTTTGACAAGTTTGAACTCGTGTATACTTGCGCTTATCTTATTTTGCATGTTTTATATGGAACTATATTCTTTATTAACCTTTTTCTTGCATATTTTAACTATCTCTAAAATCACCCCTCAGCTGTCCCCTTTACAGGCTTTAAAACCAGAACCCCCTCGAGTCAACTCAGATACTTGACACTAAGGGTCAGGCTAATGATTCTCCCATGCATTTCCTTCAGCACTTGACTGTTTCCTTTATTTCTTTTTTTTAAACAAATTTAGAGTACCCAATTATTTTGTTTTCCAATTAAGGGGCAATTTAGTGTGGCCAATCTACCTAACCTGCACATCTTTTGGGTTGATGGGGTGAAACCCACGCAGACACGGGGAGAATGTGCCAACTCCACACGGACAGTGACCCAGGGCCGGGATTCCAACCCGCGTCCTCAGCACCATAGTCCCAGTGCTAACCACTGCGCCACGTGCCACCCTGTTTCCTTCATTTCTTGATGACCAGAATTGAACACTACTTGACTAGAGCATTGTTTAGTTTGATTATAATTTCCTCTGCATGACGGTCTACGGTTTTGGCTTTCCTAACAGAGCTCTGTGCACTCCATTCAGCACTAACCCTTGCTTCTCTGATCATTACCTAGTTTTTTCTCACTTTCATCGAACCTTGAGTTTTGCCCAGTGGGCTAAGACAGCTGGCTTGTAATACAGAACAAGACCAGCAGCACGGGTTCAATTCCCGTTCCAGCCTCCCCGAACAGACGCCGGAATGTGGCGACTAGGGGCGTTTCACAGTAACTTCATTGAAGCCTGCTTGTGACAATAAGTGATTATTATTATTATTAAAATCGGCAGGTTTGTAAATGTAAACACTTAAGTTTATTAATAACAATAACTTATTAGAGATACAGCAGGTGAACTAGTGTCTAATTCCTAACCACCTCCCCCCACTTTAACTTGTGATGTCCTATCTATCTATATATATATATATATATATATATATATATATATATAAATAAAAATAAAAATCTCACATGCACACACACACACACACAACAGACAAACAGGGGGGCAAAATAATGAGTAAAGGGATAAAAGTCTTTGTTTCAGATGGTTGTCTTATAGGCCACATTCCTTCAAACTAGGCTTCCAGTTTGAGGTTTTCACTGTAGAGTCATGAAGAGTCCTTTTCTCTGAGCATCCAGCATTCCAACTGTTATTCCCTGTCTCTCTGAAAGTCATCCCACTCGGGCAGGATTCAATCACTGCCTGGTATTGGGCAGTATATGGCCATCTGGCCAATTCAATGGCAACCAGTCAACCAATTGAACCGAGTCTCACTGATCTCAGAAGAGTTCTGTTGTTCAAAAGTTAGCACAGTGTTCTCTTTTGTAATTTTGAGTTCCTTTCTTCCCCCTGCTCGACTTAAAGGTATATGTCCATTAAGCATACATGGCTCAAAATGATAACAAAAGTAAAGAAATGAGAAATAAGGGAATCAACAGGAAGGGCCCTCACTAGATTGTTGCCTAAACAACTCCCGTTTACCCCTAAACAATCCTTCTATTTGACACAATTGAAGTAACACTGTTAGTTATGACATTTGCTTTATCAGCCTTGTATCTATCGCACAATTTTACCTCTATTTAAAATGATCGGTGGCTCGCGAATAAGTGTTATCACACAAATCTTCTTGCAAGCCTGTCAACACGTGATGGATAAGCATATAATAACACTTTACACCCAGATGAAGTCTTGTAGTGGCAGCAGTACTGCAAAGCTGAGGCAGCTGCTATATTTTTGTCAAGACACAAAATTTAAAAATGTATATTTAGAAACCATAATTCTTGTTTTATTTTCCTTCCTGCATGTCACTCATTGTTAGATTATCCCCCTAGCTTCATGGATAGCATTTCAACCCAAAGCATTAGTGTGGAAAGATGAAGCTTGGTGTTCCTTTTCCCTTCTTGGGAAGGAGATAACATAATCTTTATTGTCACAAGTAGGCTTACATTAGCACTGCAGTGAAATTACTGTGAAAACTTAGGTGTCCAGTTTACTCTCGTGTTTTCAATAATTTCTGTCATTCCATGTTGAGATTAACGTGGCTTCATTTCTTTCAACAGTTGAACTATCACAACATATCTGTCTATAGCTGTGTATGTTACTCATGAATTTAAAGCGCGTTTCTCTCTTCCTGCTAACTTAGTCATCACTTAAGTAATAATTTACTTATCATTTTTATAACGGACACGCGTCCTATTTTTAAACGCTTGACAGCACCCAAACTGTGAAAATATGAAATATAATTGTTTTTGTAGAAATTGTAGAATATCACTGTAGGAGTGCTGCTGCAGCGAGGAAGAATTAAATTGAAAGGGGGACTGCAAGCTTGGGTAAGCAAAGGCAAATGGAGAAATTGGGGGTGTGGGGGAGGTGGTGGTCAGGGAATGGAGGAGGCACCCTGGAGGCTCAGTCAATAAGTAGATTCAAGACCGAGACTGAAATTTTGCCCAAACTTCTTAAGGTTATAGGAATAGGAAAGGAAAGAGGAACTCGTGTAGAAGTTCAGCCATGATCATACTAAATGGCAAAGCAAGCTCCTGTGATCAGTTTATCCTATTTCTTATGTTCTTGTTATGATAAAAGTGCCACTAAAAAATAATGGTGTGAGGGTGGGGAATATACCGTAGCATTATAAAATGTCTTGTGTCTTTCTGTAATCTTTATCTTTCAGGAATGTCTATTTGAAAGTTGAAATCACTGGCTTAACTTGTGTGGTTAAATAATTGTAAAATGGTACTTGTGATGTGACTATGACTATGGGCTATATCATAGTTGGGTGGTGTGCGACCTCCAACCAGCAGGTGGCGGTACAGGCACACCATGCTGTCTCTTGACCAAGGTTATGTGACCTCTGACTCAGATATAAAGGGAGATATATCCGGCCATCTTCAGAAGAAGATTGAGAGGGTAATATATATGTATGTGAATGGTCAGTGCTAGGTGCAAATTCCAGAGGAGTAGTTAGCAGACTCCATGATAACGTGTTCTGTTCAGATTGCTATCTTACCACAAGAGACCCAATAAAAGATTCTGGTTTTGACAAGTCGAAGTGTTTGTTAATTTTCTTTGTGAAGTACTAAGGACCAAACACTACAATATTGTAATCATAACACTCGAGAATATGCATAATATTTATTGTATGTAACTAATTTTATACAGGTTATAATGGATTTGGCAGCGTTTGATTCTGCCTCTAAAAGAGCAAACTCCAAATTGTAATTTCTACATAAGTGTCTGAATTGCTTCAATGAAAACTGTCTGCCTTTCAGTATAAATAGAATCATTTTGTAGTCTCAGGTTTAACTTACTCGATCCAAATTTAATAATTTAATGTGTGGATAGCACACTTGACTGAATTTGAAGTAAGAATTCGAGCCATATTCTAATTCACCATGGCTCAAACTTTATCTTGGAGCCACAATTAAGGACTTTGGCCTGAATTTTACGTTTGGGGCACACCCGTAGTCGGTGAGGGTATCCACTCCTGCTCGAGATAGTGTTGTAACACGATATTATGCTGACTGGCCAATTAACAGCCATCCAGCATGAAACACACTCTGTGAAAGGCTGAGTGCAACTGGGGGGGATGGGAGGATGGCAGATGCCAGGAAAGGGAGCATGTGAGATGGTATTTCCATTCTGCTCCCGCTGTGGAGCTGTCTGAGGGAGCTGCTGACCTGTTTATAAAAAATATATATGTATCGGTGGAAAAACTATGCCATGAGTGTCTCTATAGCATAAACATGCACAGACCTCAGCCCCCCAATACATTTGTTAATTTTGAGTCCTGACTTTTGTCCCCTCTTGGGTTGAGCTTGCAGCTTCAACTTAAAGGCTGCCTTGCCAACCGGCCTGCCTGCCAACCAACCTGCCTGCCAACCATAAAAGCAGACAGGCAATGTAAAATATCAATCAATTGCCGTTATTAATTTAAATTGGTTTCATGATTGTTGGCGGATGTGCTTCTGACTCTCTCATGCCTGCTAACCAGTATATCGTGCAAGGGTACGATGATGTTGGGATGCACATTCGACATCTTGTGTAATTCTATGCGCTTTTGGATTGTTAATGTAAAATACTGACCCTTATCTGCCTGTACTCTTAATTTTATTGTATGTTGAAGACCTATTTTTAAAAAATAGGATTTCTGGTATCTTTGAACTAATTATTCAGTTCTTTATTGTTTGTGGGGTATTGGTGTGCAAGATGACTGCCAGTTGTTTGCATCACAGTCACCGCACTTCTAAATATTTCATTATAAGTGAAGTGCTTTGAGTTTCTGAAAGATTTAATGAGGCCTGTGTGCATTCAGGTTTATCCGTTAGCATCCGTGACTAATGAAAAACACGATCTAAACCTTAATGCTTGACTTTGAAATTTATTCAGTTGCTGGAGGTGAATATTTGGGGAATGTTCTACATAAGAAATAGATGTATGAGCAGAAGTAATCGTTCAGCCCTGGGGTGGCATGGTGGTGCAGTGTTTAGCACTGCTGCCTCACGGTGCCGTAAAACTGGGTTCAATTCGGGCCCCAGGTCACTGTCCATTTGGAGTTTGCATATTCTCCCAGTGTCTGCGTGGGCCTCACCCCTACAACCCAAGGATGTGCAGGGTAGGTGAATTAGCCACGCCAAATTGCCCTTTAATTGGGAAAAAAAAATTGGGTCCTCTAAATTTATTTTTCAAAAATAAAAGTTTTTGTCTATTACTTGCTGCTTATGCTGGCACACAAGTAGTCCTGTGTTGTATCTTCACCAGGCTGACACCTCATTTTTCAGTATGCCTGATGTAGCTCCTGGCATGCTCTCCTGAACTCTTCATTGAACCAAGGTTGATCCCCTAGCTTGGTGGTAATGGGAGATATGCCAGACAATTGAGCTTCATATTGTGGCTGAATATAATTCTGCTGCTGCTGATGGCCCACAGCGCCTTATGGATGTCCAGTCTTGAGTTGCTAGATCTGTTTGAAGTCTATCCCATTTAGCACGGTGGAAGTGCCACACAACACGATGGAGTTTCCTCAATGTGAAGATGGGACTTTGTCTCCACCAAGGACTGTGTGGTGGTCACTTCTACCGATACGGTCATGGACAAATGCATCTGCAGCGGGCAGATTGGTGAGATTTTTCCCTTTTGGTTCCCACACCACCTTCTGCAGTCCCAGTCTAGCAGCTATGTCCTCTAAGACCTGGCCAGCTCGGTCTGTGGTGGTACTACTGAGCCACTCTTGCTGATGGACATTGAAATCCCCCATCCAGAGCATATTCTGTGCTCTTGCCACCCCCAGAGCTTCCTCCAAGTGGCGTTCAACATGGCGGAGTACTGATTCATCAGCTGATGGTAGCCAGTGATAATCAGCAGGAGGTTTCCTTGCCCATGTTTAACCTGAAGCCATGAGACTTCATGGGGTCCAGAGTCAATGTTGAGGACTCCCAGGGCAACTCCCTCCCGACTGTATATCACTGCCGCCACGCCACCTCTCCTTGGTCTGACCTGCCAGTGAGACAGGACATACTCGGGAATGATGATAGTGGTGTCTGGGACATTATTTTGAGCTACAGCAAGGACTCCTGTGCTCCAACTAGTGGCACACACCAGGCATCCCTGATTGAAGCATTACACCACAGTTTTACATTTGGGTTCGGTTACAACAAGTTAAAATATACCAATCAACGGTTTACAGTTGTTATTGGTTATCTATGTCCAATCACAACCATTGATTACGTTTACTTAATGCACCGTAAATAAATACAACTGACCAATTGCAATGTGTGCACATCTACTTGATTATATTATCCACTCAGTGCAAAGGCACGTATATATATTGTCTTACAATTATTTATATCAGTTATATGTTATCTGGCTTGTGCACATCAATCAACCGCCCCTGTCGGGTACCTCTGCTGTTTAATAGCTGCTCCAATAGCCAAATTCTCATCTCCCTTCCGTTATCTCCAGATACTTTGGCACCAGAGCAAATGGTAAAAGATCCCACATTGTTATTTCAGTCTTTGAGAGTTGACACCTGTGGTGTCCTTTCCTGAGAACTAACTGCTGGCAGGTTGTGCCCTTGGACGTCTCTTCACAGCTGTGTGCCTTTCAACTAAACTGAAGGTTTTAACTCTTTCAGTAACTAGTGAAGATGATCAAAAGTTATGACTAGATCTTTAAAAATAATTCCAACATAATGTCAAAATCTCTTCTCTTCTCCTCTCTTTCCCCCCCCCCCTTCCAATTCAGACCAAATGTAACGGCTTCTAACAGAAATGTATCTTCCCCTTTGCAGGTGCCAATGATTTTGGTTGGTAATAAGTGTGACTTGGAAGAAGAACGAGTGGTTGGAAAAGAACAAGGACAGAATCTGGCAAGACAGTGGTGTAACTGTGCCTTTCTAGAATCCTCTGCAAAGTCAAAGATTAACGTTAATGAGGTAAGACTCATGCACAGAAACACTGATCACTAATACCATTTGTTGCACTAAATGATTTATTTCTTTTATAATGGGAAAATTATCCATTCTTTTAATTTGATTAGAAAGCAGACAAATTGACAATGATTGAAACTTGCATCAAAGCATTCAGTTTTGCTGCTGTAGGGTGAAGAACATTTGGAAAGTGTGTGAAGTTAATTTCTGGTTGGTTATTTTGTATCGGCTTAATTTAAAAGAAAATATGTTCCCAGGCTGTTTGTTGCTCATCCCAAAATTCTCCAAGAAGGTGTTGCTGGGCTACCTTCCAGAACTGCTCCAGTCCTCGTGGTGCTACATTCATTATTGTGTTAGGAATGGCAGAATTTTGTGCAACTTGGAGGGATAGGTGTTTCTTCTTATCCTTCATGATGACAATGGTCAGTCAGCTGGGATGTGCTGTCTAGGGTGAGTTGCTATAATGTATCCTGTATGCTGCTGATGGAGAGGGTTGATATTGAGGCCAGTGGGCCCAGTCAAAGGGAGACTGCTCTGTTTTTCATAGTGTTGAGTTTCGTAGTTTAATTTTTGAATGGATCCAGAGAAGAAAATGGTAGGTGATCATGCTCCTAGCTTGAATCTTGTCGGTGGTGGAGGTTTTGTCACTGAATACCCTGCTTCTCACTTGTCGCCATGGTTTTGATCTGGATAGCCAATTTAAGCTCAAAGTCAATGGTTAAAACTATCCACACCCTCACCCAACCCCACCTTTCCCTGAGGGAGCTACTAGTGTCTGTTTTGCCACCACAGCATCCTGAATGTTGAGGTGTTTGCCTAGTCAGCAGTAGCCCGAAGGACGATTGGAGCAGGAAGTGGCAAGCTTGGTTGATTGTGACAACTGTTGAATCGGAAGCGCACTCCTGTTGTTGGCCCATTCAAGGGTTTTAAATTGCCTTTCGTTAATGTTCAATAGCCCAGGTCTGGCACCTGCCCTATCTAATGGATATAAATTTTCCCCAAAAGATCTGGAACCAGACTTTAGGTCCCAAATTAACATAGAGTCCTAACATCCATTTTCGACATTTGTAAAGTTTAGCACTGACAGATTGAACGTGTGCTATGCAACTGGTAATTTTGTCTGTGCCTGATCTATGTACAAACAACAGGCACAACCCAGACCAATTCCTGCCCGAAAGGTTTGGTATTTTCTCTTGGTAAACTGAATATTTCTGTCCAAAATGTCCAACTAAGAATAAATTAATCTGAGTCATTGTAGTACAGAAGGAGGCTACTTGGTCCATCAATTCCATGCCAGCTCTCTGCAGACCAAAGTCACACTTCCCCATTTTGTATCTTTTATTTCTTATGAATTTAGAGTACCCAATTCTTTTTTCCAATTAAGGGGCAATTATAGCGTGGCCAATTCACCTACCCTGCACATCCTTTTTTGGGTTGTGGTTGTGAAACCCACGCTGACACAGGGAGAACGTGCATCCATGTTTTATATCTACAGGCCTGCAATATTATTTCCATCAATTGCCTGTCCCATTTCTTTTTGAAATCATTATTGCCTCCACTTCCACCACCCTCATGCTGAGTATTCCAGGTCACTACCATTTACTGCGTTTTAAAAACAAATCTTCCTTGTATTCCCCTCTGCACCTGTTGCCCAAAGCCTTAAATCTGTCTCCCCTAGACCTTTTACCATTAGCTACTGCGAACAATCTGGCAAAGTGGTTAGCACTGCTGCCTCACAGCGCCGAGGACCGGGTTCGATCCCGGCCCCAGGTTACTGACCGTATGAAGTTTGGGTCTCACCCCCACAATCCAGGGTAGGTAGATTGGCCACACTAAATTGCCCTTTAATTGGAAAAAAATAATTGTGTACTCGAAATTTTTTTTTTTTAAACTGAGCAATCTGTAGCACAAAATAACAGGTTACTCATGAATGTGAAATGGTGTAGATGGGGGTGTCAAGGATTTGGATTGATTGTCATCTATCGAATTCCATGATAACCATTGTTTATGATGCTAAGATGTCCCATTACTTAGGACCTTAAAATCATAGAACCCTTATAGTGCAGAAGGAGACAATTCGGCCCATCAAGTCTGCACCGACCCTCTGAAAGGGCACCCCGCCCTATCCCCATAACTCCACCTAATCTTCACATATCTGGACACTAAGGGGCAATCCACCTAACCTGCAATTTGTGGGCTGTGGGAGAAAATCGGAGCACCCGGATAAAATCCATGTAGACACTGGGAGAAAGTGCAAACGCCACACACGCAGACACCCAAGGCCGGTATTGAACCAGAGCCCCTGGTGTTGAGGTAGGAGTGCAGTGCCACCATACCACACTATGAAAGCGTTTGGCTTTGTTTCCTCAAAATGGGTATAAAGCTTGTTAGAAAGACTTTATTCAAAAACAAATATCAAACAATACCTGTAACTTCAACTGCTGGTGGGAAAAAAGGATCTGAGTTTGAATGGCAGTAGTATTATCCATCGGGTAGTAAACTTCAATAGATGGTATGTAGCCAATTTAACAGCGCGACTATATTAATATACCAAACATAGTCTGGAAATTGACACGTTTGTGGTCTGAAATCTTGCTACGGTTTGGATTGTTTTCTATATAGTGTATACTTTAAACAACACTTCTGCTTTCAGAGACATCGTGAAAATGATAGATCTCATTGAGTTATTCAAATTTTTGTAAATTACAGATTTTCTATGATCTGGTTCGACAAATCAACAGAAAATCTCCCGTTTACGGAAAGCCTCAGAAAACCTCAAAATGCCAGCTGCTTTAATACAGCTCGATTCTAACTTCAAGCCAGGTAAAATGATTGCCTGTGACCTTTCGACCTGTTAGTTTTGGGGAAGCGGGGAGAGAAAAGAGGGCGAGTACTTTGCACTATGGTATTAGCTACATATATTTGAAAAGTTGTTCTTGTTTAATAAACGTGAACATTCTCTTTTGGAAATTGCGGCCTGTGTTTTTTTTCTGTGACAAAGGATTCAATCTAGCTGACGGCTGTTCATTGAATTTTAACCAAACCTGATGATTAAAAAATATTTTATCATTGCCACAGCTTAAACTGAATAAGAAAGCTGGGAATTTTCACTGGTATCAATTCAAAAGACTTTTTGAACTTGCATGCAAGCATAAAATAAATCCTGTGCAGTACTAAACATTAAATGTTTGAAAAATTGTGAAGTTACAGATCTGTTCGCAGCACTTCAATTTTCCCAGTTCTCCCTCCTCCACCACGTTTAGTCTGTTCTTAATGCCTTGATTTGTATTGACGTACAATTTCTTAGCTGACAGAGACCAGTAGCCATACTTTTGTCCTTGGATAGCGATTTTATTTTCAGGCTGTTAGAAGGAAAAGACCGACCATCACTAGATTACACTGAAGAATTCTCTTGTGCTTCCACTTCTACCACTTGTACAGTTAAAGCGAATGGGATTGCAGGTAATGTCTTGATATGGATAGAATGCTGGTTAGCAAACAGGAAACAAAGTTGGAATAAATGGGTCTTTTTCCGATTGGCAGGCAGTGTCTAGGGATCTCTGCTGAGACTCCCAACTGTTCACATTGTACGTTAATGATTTGGACAAGGGAACTAAATGCAGCATCCGCAAATTTGCAGATGATACCAAGTTGGGTGGGTGAGCTGTGAGGAGGATGCAGAGATGCTTCAGCGGATTTGGACAGTCTTGAGTGGGCATATGCATGGCAGATGCAGTATAACATGGATAAATAATCGTAATCTTTATAATTGTCACAAGTAGGCTTCCTTTAACACTGCAATGAAGTTACTGTGGAAATATGAGGTTATCCACTTTGGTAGCAAAAATAGGAAGGCAGATTATTATTTGAATGGGTGTAAGTTGAGAGAGGTGGATATTCAACGAGGCCTTAGTGTCCTCGTGCATCAGTCACTAAGCGCGCAGGTACAGCAGGCAGTAAAGAAGGTAAATGGTATGTTGGCCTCATTGTGTGCTGTTTTTGTGTCCTTTATCTGAGGGAGGATATTCTTGATATGGAGAGAGTGCAGCGAAGGTTTACCATGCTGATTCCTGGGATGGCGGGGCTGTCATATAAGGAGAGACTAAATTGGTTAAGATTGTATTCATTGGAGTTTAGAAGAGTGTGAGGGGATCTCATTAAAAACTAACAGGATTAGACAGTATTGTGTTCTATGGCTCCCCTGATCATGAAGACATGCATAGAACATGTGTGCTTAGCTATAAAAAGTATTTATTCTTAAATACGTCGACAGGTAAGTAACAAGCCTGTGCACAGACAATTATATCTAAGTTACTGCAGAGCTACGGTGAGATGCAACTGTCCTGTGTCCATCCTGCTATCGACCCCCTGCATCTCGTCAGTCACCTGATCAAAATATATATCTGGCTCCGTGTGTGTCTGGTTCCACATGTATTGATTAGCTTTATACATTGGTACTATTATATACAGTTATATACATTGGTCTATTATGTACAGAGATGCATATGTGCATATCACCACAGACTGGGTAGATTCAGAGAGAATGTTCTTGATGGTGGGGGAGTCCAGAACAAGGGGTCATATTTTGAGGATAAGGGTTAAACCTTTTAGGACTGAGGTGAGGAGAACTTTCTTCATCCAGCGAGTGGTGAATCTGTGGAATTCACTACCACAGAGAGTAGTTGAGGGGAAAACATTGTGTAATTTCAAGAACGAAGTAGATATAGTTCTTGGGGCTAAAGGGATCATGGGATATGGGGGGGAAGGCAGGATCAGAGTGTTGAACTTGATAATCAGCCATGATCATAATGAATGGCTGAACAAGTTTGGAGGGTCGAATGGTCTCCTCCTGCTTCTGTTTTCTATGCATGTTTCAATGTACCCAAGATTCAGGGCAATAAGACTAACTGTGGTACTATTCATGATACTACCATGCCAAATCTGAAAGAACTAAACATAAACTAAGGATTTAATACAGCAAGCTCCTTTGTAATCTCATTGTTGAGTTAATTAGCCAAAATCTTAAACTTCACGTAAGTTTTTTGCAACTCTGAATTACCTATTCCTAAAAGTATCTGAGACACAGATTTCACATTGCTTTATATTGTTATAAATCCTACAAACACATTATTTAAGGTGGATTTTGTTTTGCACAAAGGTTTTTTAAAAATTACGTAAATAACCACAGGAATGCACAACATAAATGGGTTCAACGCGATTGCCTTCTGGAGAAAAGAAAGATTGAAATTTAAAAAAATTTAAGTGAATTTTGAGGAGGATGATGGGATTCAAAGGGATGGGCTTTTGGGCCTTGCGTCCTTTTTTATGAAGATTTTTAAATTGTGAAGAAGAAATTTCGAGCTGTCTCGACTAAAGATAGTTATAGTATGTATTAAACTGAAGTTTGGTTTTTTTCCCCCAAAAAAAATTTTCAGATATGATGAACTATTTTCCATTTTGACAGTGCCAGCATTCCACTTTACTAAACCTATTGACATCTGAAAAAATGGATTTTCCTGTGGTGGTACCCTTCAACAAGTGGATGAAAGCTCCCAAGTCATTTTGCACATAAAGTAACTATGATGTTTTCAGCATTTCAGGAACAGAAAGCTATTTTTTACTTCTAAACATTCTAATAGTAGGCAACTGTTCAAACTAGGACCTACATTCAGTGTTACTGCTGATCACATTGGAGCGAGTACTCCTTTCACAATGTTGCATTCAACTGGTAAATAACTATTGGTAATTCCCTTTTTTTGGCAATTGTGTTATGTAATTTCCTGAAAGCACCACTATTTTAGCTTAATAAAGATGGAAGTCCAAAGATCTCTGTAGATTAGACGATTTCGCAAAGCTAAATCTGCTTCTTTGATATTTGTAGCTTTTAAAATGGCGATGCAAAATCATTGTTTTAGTGTATAACTGCGCTCTGATAATTGCAACAGCTGTTAAAATAATTGAGTTTTTATTTTAGTAAAACCTGTGGAAACGGTGATTTCTATGTATAGAAAGTGTATGTTTTTGTTTCAACCATACTTTGTCTTTGGTCTACAATGTTGCCTTCAAATAGCTGTTAACACTTTCAGAGAAATGTCAAGTCTTTCATTGTATGTTTCCTTTTCGTTTACATGGATAATGTTTATAAAGGATTGTATAGTGCGGGTCTACAACAGGAATTATATATTTTAAGATACTTATTTTAAGACTTTCCAAGTTTTCTTGGAGATCACTCTTGATATGCTCCTGCAGCTGTGGATTCTCACTAATTCTGCTTGCTTGTGCATATTTGTAATTATCAGCACCAAATATACATTAAATTAGACATTGCCTGCTAGTGGTTATGTTTCACGTGTAATGTTTTGTTGAAATGTTTCCTGGTGGAAGAGTACCGTGGGTATTGATGGTGAATGTGAGAAATAATTTTTATTTGCGTGTAATTGGTCACATGGCCTAGGTTCTGCTCATTTATTTAACAATGCCTTCACGCTTTGTATGCATTAACTTTTGGATAGAAGATTGTGTATGGAATTGAGCCACAGTATTTGAAATGACCAACTTAATGCTACAAGTGCTTTAAGGTGGCCAAATGTAAACTTAAAAAGCCTTAATTTCCATAGAGTGGTGCAATTTTTATGTATAACCTTGCATCAGTTCAATACGTTTTTGGATTGCCTTGCAAGGGCTTGCATTATGATTATCTGCCACTTGAATGTTTTGTCATGTTTTAACTGCAAGTAAATAAAGTATTCGTTAACTTTTGTAAATGTAATACATTGTGTACATTGACTGCCCTGTCCGGTTGTGTGTTGTGTTGATGATTGTTACACTTTTAAAGAGCAGATAAAATAATTCAAAAGCATAATTTATTTAGAGCAGTCTGCATATTTTGCGCGTTGTATTGATGTAAAGGTTCAAAGTTTGTGCCTATACTACAACGCCACACAAAAGGAATTGCTTTTTAAAAGAATATGGGCTGGGGTAATTTTATTGTTGATCCTTGATTTCTGGAAATATTTTCCTCAAGTAAAACCTTTAATCAAAAGTATGTCTTTGATTCTGCATCTTTCAACAAATTCCCCAGTCTGATTAAGCCGTGATTTAAAAAGATGGTAATTACCCCGCAGTATTCCTTTTGCAGGGCAAGTTCTGTCCCTGCATTCCTGAAAGTTAAGAATCCGCTTGCAGTTGCATGTCTTTCATTAAATTCCCTCATTAAGCAGGTGATTATTTCCTACAGAAACTGTCCATTACTGGAAGGTCAGACTCATTTTAAAAGTTCAGTTTTCACTACATTAGAATTGATTCTTTGTTCTCTACTTAAACAGCTGGAGGCTAATATTGCTACAATATTAAGAAAAAACATTGGCACTATAAATAAAAATCAACAATATTTCATAAGCACACAGTCCAACTAACTCTTGTTGGCCCACAAATCGGAAATAGTTAAATTTTTCAGGTTTTTCTTGTTGTGTGGACATGCTTAAGCAAACCTCCACATTCCAGTAGATGCCAGTGCCATGATTTGGTTACTTGTGTAAGTTCTTCAGCGTTGCAGTAAGGATTACGATAGGGCCATGGCATTTTTTTGTCCAGCACATTGAGCTGCTGGTTATTGCGTGCAGTAAACTGAACTGGTTGGAAACTGGTATCTGTGATGCTGAGAACCTTGAAAGGGGGATAAGTGGGATCATCCAAATCCATTTTTTGCAATGCTTTAGCCTGCAATCTTCATAGTTTAAATATTACTCAGTTGAGTTCCACCATTCCCAACCCTCCTCTGACTTTACATTGAAACGTAGGGAATTTACAACACAGGCGGAGGCCATTTGGCCCATTGTTCTGTGCCCACTGAAAAAGAGCTATCAGTTTAATCCCATTTCCCAGCTTTTAGTCCACAGCCATGTAAGTTACGGCACCTTAAGTGCATATCTGGGTTGGTTTAGCACACTGGGCTAAATCGCTGGCTTTTAAAGCAGACCACGGCAGGCCAGCAGCACGGTTCGATTCCCGTACCAGCCTCCCCGAACAGGTGCCGGAATGTGGCGACTAGGGGCTTTTCACAGTAACTTCATTGAAGCCTACTCGTGACAATAAGCGATTTTCATTTCATATCAAAGTATTTTTAAAGGCAATAGGATTTCTTGAGTTTCAGGTGTCCATCACCCTCAGTGAAAACATTTCTCCACTCCCCTCTAATTCTTTCACAGATTCTTTAAATCTGGGTGGAATCTAAACAGCCACACAGGGTGAGTTTGGAACTGGGAGGATGAGAAATTTCTGAAGGTTGCATGTTTGGTCAGCTACCTAACAACATTCCTGCCTCTGAGTGCAGAGTTCATTTGGCACCCACTACAATGGCGAGTAGCTAATTAGGATCAATGAAGTGCTCACATGGGGACAAAGTGGTGACACCACCACCACCACCGCAACCCAAAGACTGAAGCCCAGCAGGGTCCTAGAGATGGTCTCCTGACAACATACCAGGTATGTTTTTAAAATAAAAAATTTAGAGTACCCAATTCATTTTTTCCAATTAAGAGGCAATTTAGCGTGGCCAATCCACCAACCCTGCGCATCTTTGGGGTATGGGGGCAAAACCCACGCAAACATGGGGAGAATGTGCAAACTCCACAGGGACAGTGACCCAGAGCCGCGAGCAAACCTGGGACTTCGGCGCCGTGATGCAGCAATGCTAATCACTGCGCCACCGTGCTGCCTACCAGGGGCTATTTTAAATCTGGAGCAACAGGGATCAGCAGACCATAGCTGCAGGCCATCCTACAAGGGGCAGGGCTCCCCAATGATGGCCTGGCAGTTATGCTGTTGCCAAACTTTATTTTTTTTTAATTCAAAGTCTTTAGACGTGTCCTTCTGTTCTGCCAATATTGGGAGCCGCCATGTCTCCCAGTGGGATTGCTGGCCTCCCACAGCCGTGGGCACTCCAATTTGTCTTTCCACCTGCACAGCCCTCCTGTATCCTTAATTAGAGGGAGAACGTGAAGACGACCTGTTAATTGGCCTCTCCGGGAAGATCAGGCAGGCGGTCCACAGGCATCATTAGGGTCGAGATCCAGAAATGTCTACTTTCAAAAACAACATTGGTGAGATTCTCATAGAATCACAACTGTGCAGGAGGCCATTCGGCCCATTGAGTCTGCATCGACTCTTCCCCACCCCCCCCCCCCCCCCTATCCCTGTAACTCCATATCCTAACCTGCACTTCGCCTGACACTAAGGCAATTTATCATGGCCAATTCACTTATTTGCACATCCTTGGACTGTGGGAGGAAACCCACTCAGGCACGGGGAGCACGTACAAACTCCACACAGACAGTGACCCAAGGGTGGAATTGAACCCGGATCCCTGGTGCTGTGAGGCAGCAGTGCTAACCATTGTGTGGCCCCATTCTACCCGATGATTTTGGGGATCACTACCAGTCTTCACCCAGCCCTATGCAAGTATACGGCTGCACATCAACCTAGTTGATCTCTGCTGGCCAAGATCATTTAATATTTAATAGATCAGGCACAATGTAATTGTGATGTTTATGGTGATGAAGGATCTGATGGTATCGATAGAAACTAGCTCTGGTGGGAAAATCCAGAAAAGAAGCACAGCCTTAAAAATTGAATCGAGGTTATCAGGGTGGTCAGGGCTATACTTCATATGGGTGAGTGGGGATCTGGAACACTCTTCTTCCAAAGAACATGGAACTGTACAGGCCCTTCGAGAGTTGGCTAAATGGAAAATTTTAAAACTGAAATTGGTGTTTTTTGATTGTTGAGCATTCCAGGATCAAAACTTCTAGGGAGAACAGAGATGTAGATCAGCTATGGAATAGCCTACTCCTATTCCTATGTAGACAACAGAAATTAACATTTTCGGTGTGCATCTGTGCATCTTTCGTCACAACGAGTTAATTATTTTTCTCTCCCCTGGCGCAATTGATATATCTAGAGCAGTTTGAGTAACTGTGGTCAGACCCTCCGCTAACCTCTGATAATCTAATGCATACCAACTTGATCCGGGGACTTCAAGTTGTGCTAATTCTCTGAACCAATTCCTTTTCTATAGTTAGCTTTAACAATTCTACCACATCCTGCTCTGATACATTTATTCCTCCAACATTTGTAAAATGTGACGATATTTCAAATTGCTGCTACATTTTCATACTTCACAACTAGTTTCCTTCAGCTTGAAGGATTTTTCCCTGATAAGCTATTTTTGTATTAATTTTAGATGTCTCCTGTTTATACTACCTGCTAGCTTTTTTTCGAGTTTTCTTTTACCCTTTCAAATTTCCCTGCTCACCTCCCCACTAGCCTTCTATATTGATCATTCTATTTTAGTATTGTTGTCCTGTATTTTATCAATATTTTTCATTTAAGTTTGTATGGTTTTAACCTGATCAGCCAGAGTTCCATCCTTCTATGCACTCCCTTTCTACTTTATAAGAATATATCTCTTTTGTAATCTATTCATTTAATTATGGAAGATTCACTGTTGCTTTAGCCTGATGTAAGCAATGTCAAAATGGAACTGTATCTTTCAAACATCAGAAGCTGCTCTCGAATCGCAGGTCATGTTTTACCATGACAGTCCAGTTTTCTAAGTTTTTCATTTGGCCCGATCCCCTCTGAATGTATTAAACTTGATCTTTTTCTCATTTCACTTTGCTGTGGTCAATATTTCCATGTTGTTCAGTTCGGTCTTGGGGTACTGTTTTAATCAGTAAAGTTATGAGAAGAGACTTGAGATAACAGAAAAATTTCAACTGGAGCAGAGAAGATTAAAATGAGATCTAATAAAAGAATTTCAGAGAGAACAGTGCTTCAACAGCTGCTAAGAAACTCAACAAAGATGTTTGCAAGTTCTTACCCAGAAGTGGAAAGTGCTCTGCCGGCAACTAAATTTTTAACATCATTTTTGAGATGTGGGTGTTGCCCATCCCTAATGGTGGTGGTGAGCTGCCTTTTTCAATTGCTGCAGTCCACCATATGGTGTCGATACACCCACAATGGTGTTAGCTGGGAGTTCCAGTGTCTGCTTCTCTTGTCTTTGTAAATGGGTGTGGATATGGAACGTGCTGCCTAAGGAGCCTTGGTGAGGTCCTGCAGTGTATTACACACTGCTACTGTGTGTCAGTGTTGGAGAAGGGAATGTGTGGTGTTATGACCAGTCCCAACAATAATCTTTATTAGTGTCACAAATAGGCTTACAAGGAGAATTACTTAAAGGGATGACAGTGGATAGACAATGGCAAACATTCAAGGAACGCATGGAGGAACGACAGCAACCATTCATTCTGGCACAAAAGCAAAGGGGGTAAGAGGGCCAATCCATGGCTTAAAAAGGAAATTAGAAATAGTATCCTATACAAGGAAGAAGCATACAGATTGGCCAAGAAAAAGAATAGGTCTTGAGGATTGGGAGCAGTTTAGAATTCAGCAAAGAAGGACGAAGGGATTGATTAAGATGGCGAAAGTACAGCACAAAAGGAAGCTTGCAGGGAACATAAAGACTGACATTAAGATTTTCTATAGATATGTGAAGAGAAAGAGATTGGTAAAGAGAAATGTAGGCCCCCTACAGACAGAAACGGGAATGCTTAATAAGGGACAAAGAAATGGCTGAGCAATTGGTTCTGTCTTCACAAATGAGGACACTAATCGGATCCCAGAAATGTTGGAGAATGAAAGGTTTAGTGAGAGGGAAGAACTGAGGGAGATCACCATTAGTAGAGAAATGGTGCTGGGACAATTGATGGGATTGAAGGCGGATAAATCTCCAGGGCCTGAGAATCTGCATCCCAGAGTGCTTAAAGGGGTGGCTCAGGAAATAGTGGATGCATTGGTGGTCATCTTCCGGGATTCTATAGACTCTGGAACTGTCCCTCCAGATTGGAGGGTAGCTCACATCACTCCGATATTCAAAAAGGGAGGTAGAGAGAAAGCAGGGAATTATAGACCAGTAAGCCTAACACAGGTAATGGGAAAAATGCTTGAATCCATTATCAAGGACTTTACAGCGGAACATTTAGAAAGCAGTGGCAGAATCAGTCAGAGTCAGCATGGGTTTATGAAGGGAAAATCAAGCTTGACAAATCTATTGGAATTCTTTGAAGAGGTAACTAGTACAGTTGATAAGGGGGAGCCGGTCGATGTGGTATATTTGGACTTTCAGAAGGTGTTTGACAAAGTCCCGTATAAGAGATTATTGTGCAAAATTAAAGCACATGGAATTGGGGGAAATGTATTGAGATGGATAGAAAACTGTTGGGATTAATGGGTCCTTTTCAAATTGGCAGGCAGTAACTAGTGGGGTTCCACAGGGATCGGTGCTGGGACCCCAACTATTCACTATAAATGATTCGGATGAGGGAACAAAATGTAACATTTCAAAGTTTGTAGATGATATCAAATTAGGTGGGAGGGTGAATTGTGACAAGGATGTAGGGATCCTACAGCAAGATCTGGACAGGTTGGGCGAATGGGCAAATCAATGACATGCAGTATAATTTGGATAAGTGAGGTTATTCACTTTGGAAGCAAAAACAGAAAGAAAGATTACTATCTGACTAGTTGTAAATTGGGAGAGGGGAGTGTTCAGCGGGACCTGGGTGTCCTTGTGCATCAGTCGCAAAAGGTAAGCGTGCAGGTGTAGCAGGTAGTAAAGAAGGCTAATGGTATGTTGGCCTTCATTGCGAGAGGTTTTGAGTATAGAAGCAGGGATGTGTTACTGCAATTGTACAGGGCCTTGGTGAGGCCACACTTGAGTATTGTGTGCAGTTTTGGTCTCTTGAGGAAGGATGTTCTTGCTCTCGAGGGAGTGCAGCGAAGATTTACCAGACTGATTCCAGGGATGGAGGGACTGTCATATGAGGAGAGATTGACTAGATTGGGATAGATCTTGCTAGAGTTCAGAAAAATGCGGGGGATCTCATAGACTTATAAAATTCTAACAGGATTAGACAGGCTAGATTCAGGGAAAATGTTACCAATGATGGGTGTGTCCAGAACCAGGGGTCATAGTCTCAGGATTCAGGGTAAACCATTTGGACAGAGATAGGGAGACATTTCTTCACACAGAGTGGTGAGCCTGTGGAATTCATTACCACAGGAAGTAGATGATGCTAAAACATTGAATATATTCAAGAGGCGGCTGGATATAGCACTTGGGGAGAATGGGATCAAAGGCTATGGGGAGAAAGCAGGATTAGGCTATGGAGTTGGATGATCAGCCATGATCGTGATGGACGACGGAGCAGGCTCGAAGGGCCAAAAGGTCTCCTGCTCCTTTCTTCTATATATCTATGTATTAACACTGCAATGAAGTCACTGTGAAAAGGATCGAGTCACCACATTCCGGCACCCGTCCGGGTAAACAGAGGGAGAATTCAGAATGTCCAATTCACCCAACAAGCACATCTTTCAGGACTTGAGGTTGGTGCAATTCTATCCTTCAACTACCAGATGGTGTTTCACCTAAGAATTCCAGGTCGGTGTGATTCCGCTCTTCAGCTACTAGATGGGAGCTAGGTCTGGGGTTTTCAGATCAGTACAGGTCCTGTCACTAGCCACCAGATGGTGCTATACACAGGATGCTCAGATCAGTGCACTTCTGCCTTTCTAGCACCAGATGGAGCATTCACCTCCTTGTGAGAGCAATGCAGATCTGATCCTGGAATTTAGCATTTTGTACTGGCCTGATTCCTGTACAAGACTCTGGTGGCTTTAGCCACAAATGCTCCCACTTTAAACCCCAATTCTTAAGGTCTCTCCAGAAGACCTGCCTTCTTTCCTGAAAATTTCTGACTGGCTTCACCAACCACAGGCAATGAACGGAGCTGGCTGAAAATCCAAGATAAACTGATAGGCTGCTTGCTAAGTCTGTCAAACGACATCACAGGTTCTGCCACAGACCCTAAAGGGGATGTTTTTAGACTAACCCATCAGAACAGGGTGGTTTTCCAGTGTCCAAAGACTACAATTTAAACCAAAATCCCAAAGGGTGCAGTAGATTTGTAGCAGCTACCAGAAGAATGTAGATCAGAACAGGCAGCAGGAAGGACATTAAAAGGAAACACAGGACAGACAGATAATATCCTAACAGTGCCAATCAAGTGGTCTGCCTTGTCCTGGGTGGTGTTGAGTTCTTGAGTGTTCTTGCACGCATCCAGAAAAGTGGTATTTCATCATATTTGTGCTATGTAGATGGACAGGCCTTGGAATTCAGGAGGATTCCTAGCCGCTGACCGGCTCTAGTGGCTGGAGTATTCATGTGGCTAGTCCAGTTCAGTTTCTGGCTAATGGTAACCCCCAGGATATTGGTAGTGAGGGATTCAGCGATGGTAATGTCAAGGGGTGATGGTTAGATTCTCTCATTGGAAATGGTCATTTTGTGTGATGTGAATGTTACTTACCATTTGTCATCCCAAACCTGGCAATTGTCCAGGTGTTGCTACATTTGGACATTGACTACCTCAGTTTCTGAGGAGTCATGAATGGTGCTGAACATTGTGCAAAAACAGCAAATATCCCCACTTCTGACCTATGAGGGAAGGAAGATCATTGAAGCAACTGAAGATGATGGGCCGAGGACACAACCTGAGGAACTCCTGCAGTGATGCCCTGGAACTGAGATGACTGACCTCCAATCAGGTATGGCTCCAACCAGCAGAGAGGTTCCCCCAGCTGATTCCTATTGACTCCATTTTTGTTTGGACTCTTTGATGCCACCCTCCTTCAACTGCAGCCTTGATGTCCAGGGCAGTTATTCTCACCTCGAATTCAGCTCTTTTGTCCATGTTTGAACCAAGGCTGTAATGAGGTCAGGAGCTGGTTGACCCAAGCTGAGCATCATTGAGCATGTCATTGCAAAGCAAGTGCCGCTTGATAGCACTGTTGATGACGCCTTTCATAATTTTACTGATGATCGTGAGTTGACTGATGGAACATTAATTAGTTGGATTGAAATTGTCCTGCTATTTGGATACATGGCCTATTTGGCCAATTTCCATGTTGCTGGGTAGATGCCAGTGTGGTAGCTTGGTTACAGGTTTGGCTAGTTCTGGAGCACAAGTCTTCAGTACAATTGCCAAGATATTGTCAGGGCCCATAGCCTTTTCAGTATCCAGTGCCTTCAGCTGTTGCTTGGTATCACGTGGAGTGAGTCAATTTGGCCAAAGACTTGGTACTTCTGACTGAAGATTGTTACGAATGCCTCAGCATTGTCTTTTACATAGATGTGCTGGGCTCCTCCATCATTAGGGATGGAGATATGTGTGGAGCTTCTGCCTCCAGTGAGTTGCTTAATTGTCCACCACCATTCACAGCTGGATGTGACAGCTTAGATCCGATGCGTTCCTTGTGGGATCACTTAGCTCTGTCTATTACTTGCTGCTTATGCTGCTCGGCACACAAGTAGTCCTGTGTTGTATCTTCACCAGGTTGACACCTCATTTTTAGTCATACCTGGTATTGTTCCTGGCATGCTCTCCTGCACTCTTCATTGAACCAGGGTTGATCCCCAGGCTTGTTGGTAATGGTGGAGTGGGGGATATACCGGGCCAGGAGGTTACAGATTATGGTCAAGTACAATTCTGCTGATGATGTCTGTCTCGTGGAAGATCAGTCTTGAGCTGCTGGATTTGTACGAAGTCTATCCCATTTAGCACGGTGATAGTGCCACACAGCAAGATGGAGGTGTCTTCGTCTCCAGAAGGACTGTGGGGAGGTTACTCCTACCCATGCTGTCATGGACTGATGCATCTGTGACAGGCAGGTTAGTGAAGATGAGGCCAGGTATGTTGGTACTCTCACCACCTGCCGCAGACCCGGTCCAGCAGCTATGTCCTTTAGCACTCGACCACCTCTGCTGAGGTGCTACTGAGCCACTCTTTGAGATAGTCCTCTAAGTTCCCCACTCAGAGTACCTTCTGCGCCCTTCCCACCCCATTGCCCTGCTCCGAATAATAGATAAGCTCCAGGAATGCCTCCTGTTGTGTTTTGTACTTGCAGCTTAAAATAAAGGAATTGTTGAAGCACATGAGTTCAATGCAATAATCAGTAGAAGTTTGCTAGATGGTTGTTAATTGTACAAAGGCCAGGTCTAGACTGACCCTAAGCCTGCAAAGTAGCCAATGATGTCACGGACCATCTCATGACTCAACCCTTAAAGGGACCACGCAAAGCACAACAATATCAACACACATATACAACATCTCTTTCTCTCTCTTCCCCCCCCCCCCCCCCCCCCTTTACTTCTAAGGTCCAATACAACAAATAGTCAGAGTATTTTTACTTAGTAATTTACACAAGGGCAGGCATTCCATTATTCCGGAGTGGTAATATAGTCAATAGGAAAGGCGATCTGGTGGATGTCCATTCTGCAGTGGTTGCCTGCGCACTACGTTCTTGACCTTGGGTGTATTCTTAGGTACGTCTGTGGATGGCTCTACCCTGGGGAGGGTGTTACAGTCTCTTTTGTAGAAGGAAGACTAGTGGCAGCTGGGGATTCTTCGGCAATCTCTGCCTCAGGGGATTGACCAGCAGTCACAGCCACATGATCTGGCTGTGTGGATGGTGTTTCCACTTGAGGTGGTTCTATCATACATGGCACGGCACATTGATGAGTGTAGATAACAGCTGATTTGCGTGTCATCTCCACACTCCTCTCCTGTTTGTCCGGTATAAGAGATTGGACCAGTTTGAGCCAATACAGCTGCAGGAACACACTTCTCACTAGTGGTATAGCTGCGTGGCAACACTTGCTCTCCTTGTGCAAACAAACTTTTTCTCTAATTACCTTCTCACGATCTGTGACTGCTGATTGCCCTCTACAACTCTATCTCAGACATCTCGTGCGGTACGAGTAGATCAAAAATGGTTCTCAGATTCCTCTTGATTAGGAATAAAGCTGGGGCAGTCTGTGTAGTTGTAGGTGTGGTGTTGCAATACGTCACCAAGGAACTTTAAGTGGCGATGTTGGTCCTTTCGTACATGCTTGAAAGACTCGACTAACCTTTCGGCTAAACCGTTCATGGAGGGGTGGTAAGGTGCTAATTTTAAATGTATACATTAAAATTAAATGTTGAATGCCATCCGTCTTTAAGTAATCCACAAACTCCTGCACCTCAAACTATTTGTTCAGTTTTTTCTAATCTGGCGAAAATCACATCAAGTTTTCCAATGGTTGATTTCCGTTAATGGGGATGTGCTGAGCTGGGAACTTGAACTTAGGCACTCATAGTCCAAAAATAGACTGCTAAACCCGGGCGTCCTCCAACACCACCACAATGTACAATTGCTCAAAGTGCTCAAAGACGCGATCACACACGAAATAATGGCGTCGGTGGAAGTGGTGGTAGCGGAGGCGCTGGTCCCACTTCATGCAGTGCTGGAAGAGACGGAGCGGCGTCTGGAGACACAGGACACAACGATCAGAGAGCTGGAGCAGGCTGTGACCAAGCACAGCGACCAGATCGCCTCACTGGAGACCCGCAGAGCGGCGGGTCAGCTGGGGGGGGACTGCCGTTCAAGCAAGCCCAGACCAAATTCCGCTATCTGGGTATCCAAATAGCCCACGACTCGACACGGATCCACAAATGGAATTTGGCGAGCCTGGCGGAGGAAGTCAAAAGGGACCTGCAGAGGTGGGCCCATTCACACTCCCTCGCAGGGAGAATACAGATGTTCAAAATGATCGTGATGCCCAGGTTCCTCTTCCTGTTTAGATCCCTCACGATCTATATTCCTGATGCACAATCAATTACTCTCGAGACAAGGTGAGTCATACTAATCGGCTTTAATCAGCTAGAACTGTACCCAGCAGCTTTGATACAGAAAGTGAAAACTGCTGGGACAGCATTGGTTCTTATACCCCGCCTCTCAGGGCGGAGCTATGTACATTAGCCAATGGTAGACTCCTAGGTCTAGCCAATGGTCATCCACCTCTCAGGTACTGCAATACCTGGTATTACCACATTTACCCCCTGTTAAAAAGGAACCCAGCGGGGTGATGGCCAGCATTACTGTCGCCTTTTGCATGGTAGGACCAGGTATGGAGGTACCGTGATGTCGAGGGTAACAGAAGAAGTGTTTATGGTGCAGCAATCAGACGATTGGGTGGCCTGGTCGTCCTTCTGGACCGTCTGGGCTTCGGCGATGATCCTGGTGGGGGCCCCGGCGGTTGTGGCTCCGGGAACGTGGTGTCTTCCTCCCAGGCAGCTTCGTCACCCCTAGGGGGCGCTGTTGGGGCGAAAAGTGGGCAGGTGTGGGGGCACCTGTAGGGAACGTCGGTGCCTGTTCAGCGCTGGGTAGGGGCGGCGGCAGTACTGACCCTCCGGTCATGTGCTGCGGGGAGGGTGGGGGTGGGGGCAATGGTGCGGGTGCGCGTGGGGCTCCGGCGGGCGCCAGGTCCCGAAGGGAGACCGTGTCTTGGCGGCCGTTGGGGAACGCTACGTAGGCGTACTGGGGGTTGGCATGCAGCAGGTGGACCCTCTCGACCAACGGGTCCGACTTGTGCGCCCTCACATGTTTCCACAGCACGACGGGTCTGGGTGTCGCTAGCCAGGTTGGGAGCGAGGTCCCGGAGGAGGACTTCCTGGGGAAAACAAGGAGACGTTCGTGAGGTGTCTGGTTTGTGGTAGTAAAGAGCAGCGACCGGATGGAGTGAAGGGCCACTGGGAGGACTTCTTGCCATCGGGAGACTGGGAGATTCCTGGACCGAAGGGCCAGCAGGACGGTCTTCCAGACCGTTCCGTTCTCCCTTTCTACCTGCCCGTTTCCCCGGGAGTTGTAACTGGTCGTCCTGCTGGAGGCGATACTTTGCTGAGCAGGAATTGACGCAGTTCGTTGCTCATAAAGGAGGACCCCCTATCACTGTGAATGTATGCGGGGAAACCGAACAGTGTAAAAATACCGTGGAGGGCCTTGATGACGGTGGTCGTTGTCATGTCCGGGCAGGGGATGGCGAATGGGAACCAGGAGTATTCATCAATCACGTTCAGGAAGTACGTGTTGCGGTCGGTGGAGGGGAGGGGGCCTTTGAAATCCATGCTGGGGCATTCAAAGGGACGGGAAGCCTTTATCAGATGCGCTCTCTCTGGCCGGTAGATGTGCGGTTTGCATTCCGCGCAGATTCGGCAGTCCCTGGTGACTGTCCTGACCTCCTCGATGGAGAAGGGCAGGTTGCGGGTCTTAATGAAATGAAAGAAACGAGTGACCCCCGGGTGTCAGATGTCCTCGTGGAGGGCTCGGAGGCGGTCCACTTGCGCGGTGGCACAAGTGCCGCGGGACAGGGCATCAGGAGGCTCGTTCAGCTTCCCGGGACGGTACAAGATCTCGTAGTTGAAGGTGGAGAGTTCGATCCTCCACCGCAAGATCTTGTCGTTCTTAATCTTGCCCCGCTGCGCATTATCGAACATGAAGGCCACCGACCGTTGGTCCGTGAGGAGAGTGAATCTCCTGCCGGCCAGGTAATGCCTCCAGTGTCGCACAGCTTCTACTATGGCCTGGGCCTCCTTTTCGACCGATGAGTGGCAAATTTCGGAAGCATGGAGAGTACGGGAGAAGAAAGCCACGGGCCTGCCCGCTTGGTTGAGGGTGGCCGTCAGAGCTACGTTGGACGTGTCGCTCTCGACCTGGAAGGGGAGGGACTCATCGATGGCGCGCATCGTGGCTTTTGCGATGTCCGCTTTGGTGCGGCAGAAGGCCTGGCGGGCCTCCGTCGACAGGGGGAAGGTCGTGGTCTGGATCAGGGGTCGCGCCTTGTCTGCGTAATTAGGGACCCATTGTGCATAATAGCTAAAGAAGCCGAGGCAGCGCTTTAGGGCCTTGGGGCAGCGAGGGAGGGGGAACTCCATGAGGGGGCGCATGCGTTCAGGGTCGGGGTCTATGACTCCATTTCGCACTACGTAGTCTAGGATGCTAAACACGCATTTATCCTTATTGTTTGCACTGAGTGCTGAATTTGGTGCATTTGAGTGCGATAGTGAGAGTTTGGTGACCGAGGGAGTATAAGGCTTCATTTTTATCTAAAGTTTAGTCTTTCTTTTATTTAGTTAATTAACTTAAAAGTTGCTGTTTGCTTTAGAAGAAGGTGAATTTTCAATAAGCTTTAAACAGGTTTCTACTTGTAGGCACTTGCAGCTGGAGCTTGTTAATTAGTTAATTGGATTAGGCCAGTTTCAGAGGCTAGATTCACAGTATAAAAGTGATCCCCTAGAGTGCAGACTTTGTTTGCACTGAGTGCTGAATTTGGTGCATTTGAGTGCGATAGTGAGAGTTTGGTGACCGAGGGAGTGCTGAATTTGGTGCATTTGAGTGCGATAGTGAGAGTTTGGTGACCGAGGGAGTTAGGTGAGGAGGGAGTAAGGCGCTCCTTTCATTTTGTTTCCGACATTTCCGCAAAGAGTGCGAAGAGAGCCAGGAGTTTACAGAAAGTGTAGCTGACTGGGAGCAGGGTCGGAGGGCGGAGATCTAGTTAGTCCACAGGGCAGCTATATTCTGTCAGGTAAGAGGGGATGGAGGCTAGGCCAGTTACATGCTCCTCCTGTAGGATGTGGGTGGTGAGGGATACCACCGGTGTCCCCGCTGACTATACCTGCGGGAAGTGCACCCAACTTCAGCTCCTCAAAGACCGTGTTAGGGAACTGGAGCTGAAGCTGGATGAACTTCGGATCATCCGGTAGGCAGAGGGGGTGATTGAGAAGAGTTACAAGGAGGTAACCACACCCAAGGTACAGGACAAGAATAGCTGGGTTACAGTCAGGGGGAAAAAAACAAACAGGCAGAAAGTGCAGGGATCCCTCGTGGCCGTTCCCCTTCAAAACAAGTATACCGTTTTGGATGCTGTTGGGGGGGATGACCTACCGGGGGAAGGCCCTAGCGGCCAGGTCTCTGGCACTGAGTCTGGCTCTGGGGCTCAGAAGGGAAGGGGGGAGAATAGAAAAGCAATAGTTGTAGGAGATTCAATGGTTAGGGGAATAGATAGGAGATTCTGTGGTCGCAAGCGAGACTCCCGGAAGGTATGTTGCCTCCCGGGTGCCAGGGCCAGGGATGTCTCGGATCGTGTCTTCAGGATCCTTAAGGGGGAGGGTGAGCAGCCAGAAGTCGTGGTGCACATTGGTACCAACGACATAGGTAGGAAAAGGGGTGTGGAGGTAATAAACAAGTTTAGGGAGTTAGGCTGGAAGTTAAAAGCCAGGACAGACAGAGTTGTCATCTCTGGTTTGTTGCCGGTGCCACGTGATAGCGAGGCTAGGAATAGGGAGAGAGTGCAGTTGAACACGTGGCTGCAGGAATGGTGTAGGAGGGAGGGCTTCAGGTATTTGGATAATTGGAGCGCATTCTGGGGAAGGTGGGACCTGTACAAGCAGGACGGGTTGCATCTGAACCAGAGGGGCACCAATATCCTGGGAGGGAGGTTTTCTAGTACTCTTCGGGAGGGTTTAAACTAATTTGGCAGGGGAATGGGAACCGGATTTGTAGTCCAGCAACTAAGGTAGCCGATATTCAGGACGCCAAAGCGTGTAATGAGGCAGTGGGGAAGGGAACACTGACAAAGGAGAGTACTTGCAGGCACGGAGATGGGTTGAAGTGTGTATACTTCAACGCAAGAAGCATCAGGAATAAGGTGGGTGAACTTAAGGCATGGATCGGTACTTGGGACTACGATGTGGTGGCCATCACGGAAACTTGGATAGAAGAGGGGCAGAAATGGTTGTTGGAGGTCCCTGGTTATAGATGTTTCAATAAGATTAGGGAGGGTGGTAAAAGAGGTGGGGGGGGGGTGGCATTATTAATTAGAGATAGTATAACAGCTGCAGAAAGGCAGTTCGAGGAGTATCACCCTATTGAGGTAGTATGGGTTGAAGTCAGAAATAGGAAAGGAGCAGTCACCTTGTTAGGAGTTTTCTATAGGCCCCCCAATAGTAGCAGAGATGTGGAGGAACAGATTGGGAAACAGATTTTGGAAAGGTGCAGAAGTCATAGGGTAGTAGTCATGGGCGACTTTAACTTCCCAAATATTGAGTGGAAACTCTTTAGATCAAATAGTTTGGATGGGGTGGTGTTTGTGCAGTGTGTCCAGGAAGCTTTTCTAACACAGTATGTAGATTGTCCGACCAGAGGAGGGGCAATATTAGATTTAGTACTGGGTAATGAGCCAGGGCAAGTGATAGATTTGTTAGTGGGGGAGCATTTTGGAGATAGTGACCACAATTCTGTGACTTTCACTTTAGTAATGGAGAGGGATAGGTACGTGCAACAGGGCAAGGTTTACAATTGGGGGAAGGGTAAATACGATGTTGTCAGACAAGAATTGAAGTGCATAAGTTGGGAACATAGGCTGGCAGGGAAGGACACAAGTGAAATGTGGAACTTGTTCAAGGAACATGTGCTACGTGTCCTTGATATGTATGTCCCTGTCAGGCAGGGAAGAGATGGTCGAGTGAGGGAACCATGGTTGACAAGAGAGGTTGAATGTCTTGTTAAGAGGAAAAAGGTGACTTATGTAAGGCTGAGGAAACAAGGTTCAGACAGGGCATTGGAGGGATACAAGATAGCCAGGAGGGAACTGAAGAAAGGGATTAGGAGAGCTAAGAGAGGGCATGAATAATCTTTGGCGGGTAGGATCAAGGAAAACCCCAAGGCCTTTTACACATATGTGAGAAATATGAGAATGACTAGAGCGAGGGTAGGTCCGATCAAGGACAGTAGCGGGAGATTGTGTATTGAGTCTGAAGAGATAGGAGAGGTCTTGAACGAGTACTTTTCTTCTGTATTTACAAATGAGAGGGGCGATATTGTTGGAGAGGACAGTGTGAAACAGATTGGTAAGCTCGAGGAAATACTTGTTAGGAAGGAAGATGTGTTGGGCATTTTGAAAAACTTGAGGATAGACAAGTCCCCCGGGCCTGACGGGATATATCCAAGGATTCTATGGGAAGCAAGAGATGAAATTGCAGAGCCGTTGGCAATGATCTTTTCGTCCTCACTGTCAACAGGGGTGGTACCAGGGGATTGGAGAGTGGCGAATGTCGTGCCCATATTCAAAAAAGGGACTAGGGATAACCCTGGGAATTACAGCCCAGTTAGTCTTACTTCGGTGGTAGGCAAAGTAATGGAAAGGGTACTGAAGGATAGGATTTCTGAGCATCTGGAAAGACACTGCTTGATTAGGGATAGTCAGCACGGATTTGTGAGGGGTAGGTCTTGCCTCACAAATCTTATTGAATTCTTTGAGGAGGTGACCAAGCATGTGGATGAAGGTAAAGCAGTGGATGTAGTGTACATGGATTTTAGTAAGGCATTTGATAAAGTTCCCCATGGTAGGCTTATGCAGAAAGTAAGGAGGCATGGGATAGTGGGAAATTTGGCCAGTTGGATAACGAACTGGCTAACCGATAGAAGTCAGAGAGTGGTGGTGGATGGCAAATATTCAGCCTGGATCCCAGTTACCAGTGGCGTACCGTAGGGATCAGTTCTGGGTCCTCTGCTGTTTGTGATTTTCATTAATGACTTGGATGAGGGAGTTGAAGGGTGGGTCAGTAAATTTGCAGACGATACGAAGATTGGAGGAGTTGTGGATAGTAAGGAGGGCTGTTGTCGGCTGCAAAGAGACATAGATAGGATGCAGAGCTGGGCTGAGAAGTGGCAGATGGAGTTTAACCCTGAAAAGTGTGAGGTTGTCCATTTTGGAAGGACAAATATGAATGCGGAATACAGGGTTAACGGTAGAGTTCTTGGCAATGTGGAGGAGCAGAGAGATCTTGGGGTCTATGTTCATACATCTTTGAAAGTTGCCACTCAAGTGGATAGAGCTGTGAAGAAGGCCTATGGTGTGCTCGCGTTCATTAACAGAGGGATTGAATTTAAGAGCCGTGAGGTGATGATGCAGCTGTACAAAACTTTGGTAAGGCCACATTTGGAGTACTGTGTACAGTTCTGGTCGCCTCATTTTGGGAAGGATGTGGAAGCTTTGGAAAAGGTGCAAAGAAGATTTACCAGGATGTTGCCTGGAATGGAGAGTAGGTCTTACGAGGAAAGGTTGAGGGTGCTAGGCCTTTTCTCATTAGAACGGAGAAGGATGAGGGGCGACTTGATAGAGGTTTATAAGATGATCAGGGGAATAGATAGAGTAGACAGTCAGAGACTTTTTCCCCGGGTGGAACAAACCATTACAAGGGGACATAAATTTAAGGTGAAAGGTGGAAGATATAGGAGGGATATCAGAGGTAGGTTCTTTACCCAGAGAGTAGTGGGGGCATGGAATGCACTGCCTGTGGAAGTAGTTGAGTCGGAAACATTAGGGACCTTCAAGCAGCTATTGGATAGGCACATGGATTACAGTAAAATGATAGTGTAGATTTATTTGTTCTCAAGGGCAGCACGGTAGCATTGTGGATAGCACAATTGCTTCACAGCTCCAGGGTCCCAGGTTCGATTCCGGCTTCGGTCGCTGTCTGTGCGGAGTCTGCACGTCCTCCCCGTGTCTGCGTGGGTTTCCTCCGGGTGCTCCGGTTTCCTCCCACAGTCCAAAGATGTGCGGGTGAGGTGAATTGGCCAATGATAAATTGCCCTTAATGTCCAAATTGCCCTTGGTGTTGGGTGGAAGTGTTGAGTTTCGGTAGGGTGCTCTTTCCAAGAGCCGGTGCAGGCTCAAAGGGCCGAGTGGCCTCCTTCTGCACTGTAAATTCAATGATAATCTATGATTAATCTAGGACAAAGGTTCGGCACAACATCGTGGGCCGAAGGGCCTGTTTCTGTGCTGTATTTTTCTATGTTCTATGTTCTATGTAGGTCAGATTAAGGATATTCGCGGTCTGGAGAAATTTTCGGAGGTTGGTGCCGTGGTCCTGCTGGTCATGGCCGCAGATGGTGACGTTATCAAGATACGGGAATGTTGCGCGTAAGCCGTACCGGTCAACCATTCGGTCCATCTCACGTTGGAAGACCGAAACCCCGTTCGTGACACTGAATGGAACCCTTAAAAAGTGATAGAGCAGCCCATCTGCTTCGAAGGCAGTGTACTGGCGGTCACCATGACGGAGGGGTAGCTGGTGGTAGGCAGACTTGAGATCCACCGTGGAGAAAACCTTGTACTGCGCAATCCTGTTTACCAGGTCGGCTATACGGGGGAGAGGGTACGCATCCAGTTGCGTAAACCTGTTGATGGTCTGGCTATAGTCGCTGACCATCCTATGTTTCTCCCCGGTCTTTACCACCACGACTTGAGCCCTCCAGGGCCTGTTGCTCGCTTCGATGACCCCTTCCTTCAGCAGCCTTCGGACCTCGGACCTGATGAAGGTCCGGTCCTGGGCGCTGTACCGTCTGCTCCTGGTGGCGACGGGCTTGCAATCCGGGGTGAGGTTCGCAAACAGGGAAGGCGGGTCGACCTTAAGGGTCGCGAAGCTGCAGACAGTAAGGGGGGGTATAGGGCCGCCAAATTTAAAAGTCAGGCTTTGTAGGTGGCACTGGAAATCCAACCCAAGAAGGGTGGCTGCGCAGAGGTGCGACAGAACGTACAGGCGGAAATTGCGGAATTCCCTGCCTTGGACAGTGAGGTTCGCTAGGCAGAACCCCTTTATCTCCACTGCGTGTGACCCGGAGGCCAGGGAGATCCGTTGGTTTACGGGATGGGTGACGAGAACAGCGCCTTACCGTGTCGGGGTGGACAAAGCTTTCCGTGCTCCCGGAGTCGATCAGGCACGACGTCACGTGGCCGTTGATGGCGATCGTTGTGGTGCCTTTCGCTAGCGTCCGGGGCCGACTCTGGTCCAGGGTAACGGAGGCCAGTTGCAGCAAGGGGGAGTTCTGGTCGGGCAGCGCGGAGTCGGCTGTGCTGGGGGCTTGAGGCCCCATCCAAGATGGTGTCAGCCACGGCTCGCACATGGAGTCTGGGGATGCCGAAGATGGCGGCGGCGAGGGACAAAATGGTGGCGCCCACCCATCCAGCGTGGTGTGCCGGGGGGCAAAATAGCCACGGCCGTGGGTCGCACGTTGCCTGGGGATAGAAGGGCGGTGGTGGCCTTGGACGGCCGGGACTGAAAAAAAGGCTGCCGATAGTCGCCGGAGACCGCGGCCACGGCGCGGGCCTGGCAGACTGCGACATAGTGGCCTTTCTTGCCGCACCCTTTGCAGGTGGCGGTGCGGGCCGGGAAGCGCGCACGGGGATGATTTGCCTGGCCGCAGAAGAAGCAGCATTGGCCGGCGGTGAAAACGAGCCGTCTTGACGCGCAGGCCTGCGGGGTTAGCGGGAAAGTCTGGGGGGCTGCCGCGACGGGGTGCCACGCAGCCCAGGGTGGCGCCGTGCGTCCGGGAGCAAAAGCCAGTGCGTTTTTGTACGCAACGTCCATGGACCCTACCAGGGCCCGTGCCTCAGTGAGGCCCAGTGTGTCCATTTCAAGGAGCCTTCTGCGGATGTCGGGGGAAGTCATACCTGCCACGAAAGCATCCCAAATTATGGGGGGGGGGGGGGGGGGGGGGCGGCGGGGCGGGGGGGGGGGCGGCGGGGCGGGGGGGGGGGCGGGCGGGGCGGGGGGGGGGGCGGGCGGGGGCGGGGGGGGGGGGGGCGGGGGCGGGGGCGGGGGGGGGGGGGGCGGGGGCGGGGGGGGGGGGGGGCGGGGGGGGGGGCGGGGGCGGGGGGGGGGGGGGGGCGGGGGCGGGGGGGGGGGGGGGCGGGGGGGGGGGGGCGGGGGCGGGGGGCGGGGGCGGGGGGGGGGGGGGGCGGGGGCGGGGGCGGGGGGGGGGGGCGGGGGGCGGGGGGGGCGGCGGGGGGGGGGCGGCGGGGGGGGGGGGGCGGGGGCGGGGGGGGGGGGCGGGGGGGCGGGGGGGGGGGCGGGGGGGCGGGGGGGGGGGCGGGGGGGGGGGGCGGGGGGGGGGGGCGGGGGGCGGGGGGGGGGGGCGGGGGGGGGGGGGGGGGGGCGGGGGGGCGGGGGGGGGGGCGGCGGGGCGGGGGGGGGGCGGGGCGGGGGGGGGGGGCGGCGGGGCGGGGGGGGGGGCGGCGGGGCGGGGGGGGGGGCGGCGGGGCGGGGGGGGGGCGGCGGGGCGGGGGGGGGGGCGGCGGGGCGGGGGGGGGGGCGGCGGGGGCGGGGGGGGGGGCGGGGGCGGGGGGGGGGGCGGGGGTGGGGGGGCGGGGGCGGGGGGGGGGGCGGGCGGGGGGGGGGGCGGGGGGGGGGGGGGGGCGGGGGCGGGGGCGGGGGGGGGGGCGGGGGGCGGGGGCGGGGGGGGGGGGCGGGGGGCGGGGGGGGCGGGGGGCGGGGGGCGGGGGGGGCGGGGGGCGGGGGCGGGGGGCGGGGGGCAGGGGCGGGGGGGGGGGGGGCGGGCGGGGGGGGCGGGGGGGCGGGGGGCGGGGGGCGGGGCGGGGGGCGGGGGGGGGGGGGCGGCGGCGGGGGGGGGGGGGGGCGGCGGCGGGGGGGGGGGGGGGCGGCGGCGGGGGGGGGGGGCGGCGGCGGGGGGGGGGGGGGGGGGGGCGGCGGCGGGGGGGGGCGGCGGCGGGGGGGGGGGGGGGGGGGGGGGCGGCGGCGGGGGGGGGGCGGCGGCGGGGGGGGGGGCGGGGCGGCGGCGGGGGGGGGGGGGGGGGGGGCGGCGGCGGGGGGGGGGGGGGGGGGGGCGGCGGCGGGGGGGGGGGGGGGGGGGGGCGGCGGCGGGGGGGGGGGGGGGGGGGCGGCGGCGGGGGGGGGGGGGGGGGGCGGCGGCGGGGGGGGGGGGGGGGGGCGGCGGCGGCGGGGGGGGGGGGGGGGGGGGCGGCGGCGGGGGGGGGGGGGGCGGCGGCGGCGGGGGGGGGGGGGGGGGGGGCGGCGGCGGGGGGGGGGGGGGGGGGGGGCGGCGGCGGGGGGGGGGGGGCGGGGGGGGGCGGGGGGGCGGGGCGGGGGGGGGCGGGGGGGGGGAAAGACCCCGAGGATCCAAAAGAAGGTCCTACATTCCCTAGTACCTAGTGAAGGAAAACTGTGCGGACCTGTACAGGGGAATGCTGGAGGAGGTACACTCCCCTTGGACGAGACGAGGAAAAAATGGGAGGAGGAAGTCAGCATATAGATAGGGGAGGAGTCTGGATCGAAGCTCCACGCAAGGCAAACTTCACCTCCACGTGCGCAGTGCTGAGCCCAGCACAGCTGACGGCGGCACACGGAGCGCACCTAACCAGAACCCGAGTGAGTGGGTTCTTTCCAGAGGTGGGGGACAAATGTGAACGGTGCCAGGGAGGCCCAGCCAACCACACCCACATGTTCTAGGCTTGCCCCAGACTTGTTGGGTACTGGATGGCCTTTTTTGAGGCTGGAGAAAATAACATTTCCCATTCGGGGGTCGGAAGAGGGCTTTCGTAGGACCTGGAAACCAGTCACCAACTTGTTCCAAGATCTGTTCAGAGCCAGCGACCAGTCGAGTGAGGGGGGACCTAAACGAACCACGGGACAAAGAGGAAAAGGAAGAGGGGGTGGGGAGGGGGGGGAGAAGGCATGCAAAGAAAGCGAGAGGGACAAGGGACAAAGCCGCAGGGGACTGGTCTGAGGGCAAGCTGAAGCCCAAATTAAACTGTAAATAGACATCTGTAAATACTTGCTCTGGCCATACGGGGGGATTATAACAGGCATATCCCGATTAAAGGGGGTTCATGGCCACAGTGGGAGGGAAGATAATTGCCTGTAAATATATGTGTTGATTTCTGTTTGTATTTATTATTTCTCTTTTTTGGCCCGGTTTTGTAATATGTAACTTATGAATTGTGAAATATAAGATGTGAAAACCCAATAAAAACACTTTAAAAAGAAAGTTTTTCAGTGATTTGTTCTGCAGTGGTTGATTTCATCAGGACCACCTCAGACCTCTTGGAATGTGCGTCTACTACGACCATGAAGATGTGCTCTTCGTTTGGACCTGCATAGTCAATGTGTAGAATAGACTAATCTTTATTGTCACAAGTAGGCTTACATTGACACTGCAATGAAGTTACTGCAATTAAGTTACTGTGAAAAGCCCCGCGTCGCCACATTCCGGCGCCTGTTCGGGTACACAGAAGGAGAATTCAGAATATCCAAATTACCTAACAAGCACGTCTTTCAGCACTTGTGGGAGGAAACTGGAGCGCCCGGAGGAAACCCATCTAGACGTTGCCAAGACAATTTCGGGCACTCTCATGGATGCAATGGGGACAACAGCAGTGCGTTCCTTACACGGTGCACATGACTGGCTTTGTCCTCTATCTGGGCATCGATTCCCAGCCACCAAAGGTAGCTCGTGCGAGTTCCTTCATTCAAACTATACCTGGGTGTCTTTCGTGTAATTGTTCTATTATGTGTCGCAAATTTGGAGGAATTATAACTCTCATCCGCCACAACAGGCATCCACCATGTACTGTCTGCCAACTCTAGTTTCCTAGAAATATACAGCTTCAATTCGGGATGCTTTCCCATTATCCTCCCTTTTAACCCTATTTCCAGTACCTTTGCCATCATTTCTGGTCCTTGGACTTGAACTGCAGTCACTGGAGCATTTTCTATCTGCGCACAATAGAAAATATTTGCGTGACTAGGTGTTATCTGACCAGCAGGCAAAGACAATGCTCTGACTGTCGGTATTTGATCTCATATGAATGTGGGGATAGAATCAAAGACCAACAAAGAACAAAGAAAAGTACAGCACAGGAACAGGCCCTTTGGCCCTCCAAGCCCGTGCCGACCATGCTGCCCAACTAAACTACAATGTTCTACGCTTCCTGGGTCCATATCCCTCTATTCCCTTCCTATTCGTGTATTTGTCAAGATGCCCCTTAAATGTCACTATCGTCCCTGCTTCCACCACCTCCTTCGGCAGCGAGTTCCAGGCACCCACTACCCTCTGTGTAAAAGAAACTTACCTCGTACATCTACTCTAAACCTTGCCCCTCGCACCTTAAACCTATGCCCCCTAGTAATTGACCCCTCTACCCTGGGGGAAAGCCTCTGACTATCCACTCTGTCTATGCCCCTCATAATTTTGTAGACCTCTATCAGGTCGCCCCTCAACCTCCGTCGTTCCAGTGAGAACAAACCGAGTTTATTCAACCGCTCCTCATAGCTAATGCCCTCCATACCAAGCAACATCCTGGTAAATCTCTTCTGCACCCTCTCTAAAGCCTCCACATCCTTCTGGTAGTGTGGCAACCAGAATTGAACACTATACTCCAAGTGTGGCCTAACGAAGGTTCTATACAGCTGCAACATGACTTGCCAATTCTTATACTCAATGCCCCGGCCAATGAAGGCAAGCATGCCGTTTGCCTTCTTGACTACCTTCTCCACCTGTGTTGCACCTTTCAGTGACCTATGGACCTGTACACCTAGATCCCTCTGACTTTCAATACTCTTGAGGGTTCTACCATTCACTGTATATTCCCTCCCTGCATTAGACCTTCCAAAATGCATTACCTCACATTTGTCCGGATTAAACTCCATCTGCCATCTCTCCGCCCAAGTCTCCAAACGATCTAAATCCTGCTGTATCCTCTGACAATCCTCATCGCTATCCGCAATTCCACCAACCTTTGTGTCGTCTGCAACGCTGGAGTCTACTTGCTGTCAACGAAGAAGTACCTTTATGTGGCCCAAAAATAGCTGTTAAGGGCATGTGATCTGTCAACGTGAAGTGACGACCAGAGAGGTTCTGGTGAAATTTTCTCACACCAAAAGTAAAACTCAGTGCTTCCTTCTCCAACTGAGTTTGATTCAGCACTTGTTAAGGTATGTGGCACAAAGGCTATTGGTCTTTCTTCCTCTGAAGGTAGTATGTGTGACACCGCCACTCCAACTCCGTATAGCGAAGCATCACAGGCAAGTTGCATTGGTAACCTTGGGTTGAAATGTAGCAACGTTTCTGATTTCTTCAGTGTTTGTTTAGCTGACTGGTATACATTCTCGCATTCTGGTGTCCATTGCCAAGCTTACTTCACACACAATAAGATCTGTAAAGGTTTGAGTAGGGTTGCTAGATGATTCGGGACCAATTTCCAATAGTAGTTCATTAATCCTAGGAATGACCTTAACTGTGTCACATTCATTGGTCATGGAGCCCTTGATTATAGTTCCATCTTAAGTGCTTTGTGAAAACTCCCACTATCGATTACATGGCCTAGATATTGTAATGATAGTTGAAAGAAATCACCCTTATCTTTCCTCACACGAAGACCATCTGAAAGTGTTTCAATGTGGCTTCTAAGTTATGTAAATGCTCTTTTTCATTGGTTGCCAATAATTAGTATATTCCAAAAGGTAACTTCTTATAACGGAAAAGGCCTTTATGTGCTAAAATGCTGAGCAGCTGCTGGGATACAGCCGCAACATTCATTTGCAGGTAGGCCTGCAATAGGTCAATCTTGTTGAACATCTGTCCTACTGCTAGGCCAACAACAAATCTTCAATCAATGCCTCCTTCTGCACTGTAAATTCAATGATAATCTATGATTAATCTAGGACAAAGGTTCGGCACAACATCGTGGGCCGAAGGGCCTGTTCTGTGCTGTATTTTTCTATGTTCTATGTTCTAATGGCAGCAGGTATTGATCTGCACATTGAACCTGATGCCTACTTGTGACAATAAAGATTATTATGATAAATAATGTCATGTGAGAGTCCCTTTAAGAAAAGTGTGTTTTATCAAATGGCTGCAGTGATGTCATTGTGTGGGTGGAGCTGGAATGTGATTCTGCTTTTTACTTTCGTTTTGAGCTGGAAGTTTTTTTTGGCTCTGTGTTTTAGTTTCGTTTTCAGTTGGAGAGCTGCATTCAAACAAGAAGGTGTCTATCTCTCTCTCTCTCTAAAGAATGCCTTCGGATCACTTGATGATTTTGAAGTAATACCTGTTTCTGCAGAGAATTCAAACCTACTGGGCGCAATTCTCCGCTCCCGCGCCGTTTGGGAGAATCGCCTGGCGCGCCATTTTTCCCCGCGACGCCGGTCCGACGCCCTCCCGCGATGCACCCAAGCGGCGAGAGTGGCCCCGTTGAGTTCTGCGCGGCACAGGCCGGAGAATGGCCCGGGACACCCAAAACGGCGATTCTCCGCTACACCCGCTATTCTCCGGCCCGGATGGGCCGAGCGGAGTGCCCAAAACGACGGCTTCCAGCCGGCGCCATCCACACCTGGTCGCTGCCGGCGGGAACAGCGCGTGAACGCTGGGGGTGGCGGCCTGTGGGCGGGCGAGGGGGGTTCTTTCACCGGGGTAGGACTCAAAAGGGGTCTGGCCCGCGATCGGTGCCCACCGATTGGCAGGCCGGCCTCTCTGAAAGAGGACCTCCTTTCCTCTGCGTCCCGCAAGATCCATCCGACATCTTCTAGCGGGGCGGCCTCGGGGAGGACGGCAACCACGCATGCGCGGGTGACGCCAGTTACACGGTGGATGACGCGGCGCCGCTTTTATGCGGCGTCAATGCCCGGCGCGCGCTGACGACGCTGCTTTCGCGACACGCCCCCCGAGTTTCTCGCAGCCCCGATCCTAGCCCATTTTCGGGCCCTGAATCGGTCGAGATCGGGGCCGTTTCGTGCCATCGTGAACCTCGACGGCGTTCACGACGGCATGGGCACTTAGTCGCGGGAGCGGAGAATCGCGCCCACTGTCTTTGTTAAAAAGTGTTTTGGCTTATGGATGGTGTTAGGAAAGTTACTAAGGGTTATCTCTAGAGTACAGTATCTTTTGGGGGGATTATCAGTGTTCGTAGTTGATAAGATGTTTACTGTGTGTTTATAAAATGTTAACTGGATTCATAGAATAAACATTGTTTTTGTTTAAAAATACTTTTAGTTTTCTGTTGCATCGCATGTAAAGTGGTCCCTTGTGCTCCCCATAACCAAAATCTGTTCAAAGTTGTGGGTCAGGTGAACTCCATGATATACTTTGGTGCTCTCTAAACCTTGGTCCATAATAATAGGAATGGGCTGAATTTGATATTGCTGCTGAAATTTGGTAATAGCTTTCTTTGAATTGTCTGCCCTGCAATAATGTTCTCAGTAGTTCTGAGTACTAATGTGAAGGCATGTTGTTTCTTGACACTGAACTGTCCAAGTTCATTACTTTGCACATAACTATTTTCATGTATGAAATGCTCTTCGGGAGGGTTTAAACTAGTTCAGCAGGGGCTTGGGAACCTGAATTGTAGCTCCAGTATACAGGAGGTTGAGAGTAGTGAGGTCATGAGTAAGGTTTCAAAGTTGCAAGAGTGTACCGGCAGGCAGGAAGGTGGTTTAAAGTGTGTCTTCTTCAATGAGGAGGTGTTAGCAGTTCTGGAAAGTGTGAAAATAGATAAGTTCCCTGGGCCGGATGGGATTTATCCTAGGATTCTCTGGGAAGCTAGGGAGGAGATTGCTGAGCCTTTGGCTTTGATCTTTAAGTCATCTTTGTCTACAGGAATAGCGCCAGAAGACTGGAGAATAGCAAATGTTGTCCCCTTGTTCAAGAAGGGGAGTAGAGACAACCCCGGTAACTATAGACCAGCGAGCCTTACTTCTGTTGTGGGCAAAATCTTGGAAAGGTGTATAAGAGATAGGATGTATAATCATCTGGAAAGGAATAATTTGATTAGAGATAGACAACATGGTTTTGTGAAGGGTAGGTCGTGCCTCACAAACCTTATTGAGTTCTTTGAGAAGGTGACCAAACAGGTAGATGAGGGGAAAGCAGTTGATGTGGTGTATATGGATTTCAGTAAAGCGTTTGATAAGGTTCCCCACGGTAGGCTACTGCAGAAAATACGGAGGCATGGGATTCAGGGTGATTTAGCAGTTTGGATCAGAAATTGGCTAGCTGGAAGAAGACAAAGGGTGGTGGTTGATGGGAAATGTTCAGACCGGAGTCCAGTTACTAGTGGTGTGCCACAAGGATCTGTTTTGGGGCCACTGCTGTTTGTCATTTTTATAAATGACCTGGAGGAGGGCGTAGAAGGATGGGTGAGTAAATTTGCAGATGACACTAAAGTCGGTGGAGTTGTGGACAGTGCGGAAGGATGTTCCAAGTTACAGAGGGACATAGATAAGCTGCAGCACTGGGCTGAGAGGTGGCAAATGGAGTTTAATGCAGAAAAGTGTGAGGTGATACATTTTGGAAGGAATAACAGGAAGACAGAGTACTGGGCTAATGGTAAGATTCTTGGCAGTGTGGATGAGCAGAGAGATCTCGGTGTCCATGTACATAGATCCCTGAAAGTTGCCACCCAGGTTGAGAGGGTTGTTAAGAAGTCGTACGGTGTGTTAGCTTTTATTGGTAGAGGGATTGAGTTTCAGAGTCATGTTGCAGCTGTACAAAACTCTGGTGCGGCCGCATTTGGAGTATTGCATGCAATTCTGGTCGCCGCATTATAGGAAGGATGTGGAAGCATTGGAAAGGGTGCAGAGGAGATTTACCAGAATGTTGCCTGGTATGGAGGGAAGATCTTATGAGGAAAGGCTGAGGGACTTGAGGCTGTTTTCGTTAGAGAAGAAGGTTAAGAGGTGACTTAATTGAGGCGTACAAGATGATCAGAGGATTGGATAGGGTGGACAGTGAGAGCCTTCTTCCTCAGATGGTGATGTCTAGCACGAGGAGACATAGCTTTAAGTTGAGGGGAGATAGATATAAGACAGATGTCAGAGGTATGTTCTTTACTCAGAGAGTAGTAAGGGCGTGGAACGCCCTGCCTGCAACAGTAGTGGACTCGCCAACACTAAGGGCATTCAAATGGTCATTGGATAGACATATGGACGATAAGGGAATAGTGTAGTTGGGCTTTAGAGTGGTTTCACAGGTCGGCACAACATTGAGGGCTGAAGTTCCTGTACTGCGCTGTAATGTTCTATGTTCTATGTATGAGGAATTGTATCTATAATCTGTAATTACCATTCGGTTGCATTTGAATGCCCTTATATTAAAAAAATATGTATACTGAATTGATGAATGACTTGAAGATGCACGTTCTATAAATTGTGTATCCAATGATAAGTGAATGATACATGGGTTTATTTCACAAATCCACCCTTCTTATTTTTTTAATAATAATCTTTATTGTCACAAGTAGGCTTGCATTAACACCGCAATGAGGTTACTGATAAAAGCTCCTAGTCGCCACACACCTACACCTGTTCGGGTACACATTCAGAATGTCCAATTCACCTAACAGCACGTCTTTCGGGACTTGTGGGAGAAAACCGGAGTACCTGGAGGAAACCCACACAGACACAGGGAAAACTTGCAGAGTCCACACCGACAATATCCCAAGCCGGGATTCAAACCTGGGACCCTGGAGCTGTGAAGCAGCAGTGCTACCTACTGTGCTACCGTGCCGTCCAGTGAGATTTGAAAGAAAGATTTAGAAATTCTAGATGTCACATGTTCTTTTTGCAATTGCAATGACATGCAGCATTTACTAAACACAATTGTATTTGGTTGAAATCATCTAAATCTTGTATAAATAACTTAAGGGCTTCTTTCTTGCAATTCTAATACAATATGCTGAGAAAAGATCAGGCTGCATATGTAAACTGACCAGGTTGTCTTTAAGTGGAAGAGTTTGCAGAAAACTACATTTTAGCCGTTTTGCACAAGTTTTTTGAATAGGTTGACTTTAAGAAAAGCACTTTTGAAATTTAATTAAAATGTCATATTCGGATTATATACACAACACACCATGATAAATATTCTTGAATTAACCCAGTTACATGGGTTAACTGATTGCAAGGCTGTTCTAAAGGGAAACGATAAATATAAACCAAGGAAAGATGATTAAATGCTTATGTCTCAGAGCTTAATGAGGTGTATTTTCGACTTGCCCCCAGGCATGAGACTGGTCTTGCGGATTGGTTTGCCTGTTATAGAAACCATCCAATTTTCAATTTAATTAAACTCACTGGAATTCCATCCCATTATATTCACAAATGATGACCTCTTTATAGAATTATAGTGATGCACATAAGGACAGAGATGAAACTGAGCAAACCATTGGCTGCTTGTAAGAAAAGTCCGCTATCTGAATGGGCCTGGGTAAGTCTATGGCATACGTTAGGCTTCGTCTTGTAAATTGTAGTGGCCTGTTTTAGGCATCGTGACTTCTCAATTCAGGTCAATCTCAGGGAGCCTGACAATGCCATTTCTGGAGCTTAGGAAGCGACTGGCAAAGAACAAGGAGTAGGTTTAGCAGCAACAGGTGCTATTGCAGTGTTAATGTAAGCCAACTTGTGACTATAATAAAGATTATTATTATTATAGAGACCTGAGAAATAGGCTATTTCTAGCACACCATCATGGGTGAATAGGAAACACTATTTGAATCTTTTAAGTATCTGCTCAATAGAACCTTCCCAGAATTTGAGTTTGCAAGCATGGGCTGGTTGAGTTACTTGCCCATTACAAACAGCGGTTGGGATATGCTGTTTGGTATGATCCGCCAGCCAGTCTTAGGGACATACGTCCTGGACACCCATCATCACACTGGCACTGCAATTCATATATCACATGACTCATTTTGTGATGGGCAGAATGTCTGTTAGTGGAGAATGCCACTCATGTTCAAACCTCAGTGTCCAACATTATGAATGATTGCACGATTGGACAATGTTTGCTAAATAATCCATGATGTGCTAAAAATTATGCCGACAAACCAATTTAAGATTGTTGATCAGGCTCAAAGTGTGGCACATTTGTATGTATTGGAAGCTACCTATGTCAATACACAGGGCCTGTTTTTGCGGACAGAAAGAACATGTACACACATTGCACCTGTTTCAGCTAAACAAAATAAGTGATAGCCATTCACTGGTTCATTCCTCAGGGCAAGCGTTGACCAGTCAGAGTCCACTTGCCAACCAATCAGTACTCTCTTCTCATGTAGCATAAAATTGTTATTTCCCCTAACGTTGATATTCTTACAGTTGTTCTGATTGTGCAAGTTGGAAAGCTTTGTCAAATGTGTTTTTTTCAGTAATACTCAAGATCTGTACTACCAAATGACTATTTCTTTGTCACCCAGGGAACTCTAGTTTTGCTTGCCCGCCATTTTCCCCTCATAGGAACTCACTTAGCCTGAATCTAAATCATTTCCTCTTTTAAATCAGCCCATTGTCCCGCTACAGTTTTGCCTGTCAGTCTGTGATTACAATTTACCTGGACCAGATCCATTCTCACTCTATTAAAATTTTCCCTCCCCCCAATTAATTATTTTTACTCTGTATTGCTCCTTGTTCTTTTCCATAGCTAATCAAAACCTTACAGTACTATGATCATAGTTCCTGAGGAGTGCTCACACTTGTTCCACTTGATCCACCTCATTCCCCAGAACCAGGTGTAGCAAATTCTCCTTCCTGTTGAGCAGGAATGTACTGATTGTGGTGAACGTATTGCTACTGCAATCCACCTCTGTATTGTACTGTACTATGTTGATGCCCTTGTGGCTCCGCCCCCTCGGGGGTGGTATATAAACCTGCAGCCTGTCGGCGGCACTCAGTACAGAGCAGTTGCAGGCAGGCACAGATCTAGCTTATTAAAACCACTGTTCACTTCTACTAATCGTCTCGTGTGACTTGATGGTCACATCACTGATCAAGCAATTTCCCCCAAACACACTTCCTGGAAGGTGCTGGGTGGAGGGAAACTGTATCAACAGCAGCTGTGGAGATTGGAGAAAAATGACTGCTTCTACTAACCTCACCAAAATTAATTTGACTCGATGGGCCAAATGTAGGGATTCGATGATAGTTAACTCACAAATTGCTGAAAAAAGAGACATCCCATTGAAGCTTTTCATCTTGCACTCATCAAGACAGTTACACAAGATAAACCAACAGTAAAGAAGCAACAATTAATATTGCATGAGAAGTGAGTGCTGATTGGTTGGGAAGTGAATTCTCATTGGTAGAGGCATTGCCATACAAACTGATCAGTGCTCTTTTCATGAAGGCTCTGCCTTCTCAACCTTGCCCCTCGCCTGAGCTGTGGTGATCCTCAGTTTAAATCACCACCAGTCAGCTCTCCCCCTCAAAGGGGAAAGCAGCCAATGGCCATCTGGAACTATGGTGACTTCACCTTACTCTTTTCAAGTGCATACGAACATACACATCAAGAGCATAAGTAGTCCATTCAGCCCCTTGAGCCTACTCCACCATTTAATAAGATCATGGCTGATCTGTTTGTATTTCGAATTACACATTTCCATCTACCGCCAATAACCTTTGATTCCCTTGCCTAACAAGAATCCTGCTACCTCCAACTTAAAAATATTCATTGACCCCGCCTCCACCACCTTCTGAGGCAGAGAGTTCTAAAGTTGCAAAAGCCTCTGGGAGAAAACAAATTGCCTCATCTCAGCCCTAAAAGGGCAACTCCTAATTTGATAACAGCTTCACTAGTCTGGACTCACCCACGGGAGGAAATATCCTTTCCAAGTCCATTTGTCAAGACCATTCAGTATCCTATATACGTCAATCAAGAGCAGCAAAATTGAGTTCCCTTTACTGTTGGTTTATCTTGTGCAGCTGTGCTGATGAGTACAAGATGAAAATCTTCAATAGCATGTCTCTTTTTTCATCAATACTCAAGTTCTGTACTCCCAAGTGACTAGCTAACTTACTTCTTGTGTCCCTTCTGCAATTCCAGTTGCTAACACTGGGGGGAGCGTGCACATTGTCCACTGCCTAGTTTCCTGTAAAAATTGCATTCAGCATCTTATGAACTTTCTAAGACCATGATTTGCACACTGCAGTCATCTACAGTACTACCTGAAACATGAAGGCATTCTGACCATGCAACTTCAAAAATAGCAGCTGTCAGCTGAGTGTTATGCTATTTTCTAGCTGTTTAAGCTGGGGTCTCCAAGTTAAAATCTACCCCACCATCTCAATCAGACAATAGAGAAAGGTGAAAAAAAATAGATTTATTCAGAAAACAGAACAAGAACAGAGAATGATGGAAACAGAATACAGGGGGGAGATGGAGAACCTAGTGGAGTGGTGTAACGACAGCAATCTCTCCCTCAATGTCAATAAAACTAAAGAGCTGGTCATTGACTTCAGGAAGCAAAGCATTGGACACAACCCTGTCTGCCGAGGTGGAGATGGTTGACATCTTCAAATTCCTAGGTGTGCACATCACCAACAATCTGTCCTGGTCCATCCACGTTGACGCTATGACCAAGAAAGCACACAGCGCCTAAACTTCCTCAGGAAACTAATGTCCACATTGACTCTTACCAACTTTTACAGGTGCACCATAGAAAGCATCCTATCTGGCTGCATCACAGCCTGGTATGGCAACTGCTCAGCCCAGGACCGGAAACATTACAGAGTCATGAACACAGCCCAGTCCATCACACAAACCCGCCTCCCATCCAGTGACTCCTGCTGCCTTGGGAAAGCGGGCAACATAATCAAATCTCCCACCTGGCCTACTCACTCTTCCAACTTCCTACATCGGGCAGGAGATACAAAAGTCTGAGAACACGCACGAACAGACTCAAAAATAGCTTCTTCCCCGCTGTTACCAGACTCCTAAACGACCTTCCAGTCGACTGATGTAATTTTATATACTAATCTTTATTATTGTCACAAGTAGGCTTACATTAACACTGCAATGAAGTTACTGTGAAAAGCCCCTAGTCGCCACACTCCGGCACCTGTTCGGGTACACCGAGGGAGAATTCAGAATGTCCAATTCACCTAACAAGCATGTCTTTTGGGACTTGTGGGAGGAAACCGGAGCACCCGGAGGAAACCCATGCAGAAACGCGGAGAACATGCAGACTCCGCACAGAGAGTGACCCAAGTGGGAATCGAACCTGGGATCCTGGCGCTGTGGAGCAACAAGCCAACCACTGTGCTACCGTGCCGCCCTTAAGGACTGACCTGGTCTCTTCACACATCTTCACCCAATGTCTGTGTCAATGTATTTACATTGTGTATTTTATGTTTGCCCTATTATGTATTTTCCTTTCATGTACGGAATGATCTGTTTGAGCTGCACACAGAACAAAACGTTTCACTGTACCTCGATACACGTGACAATAAACCAATCCAATCCATTCAGCTTAAGTGTTTACATGAATAACAGGAAATGCATAACTGTTAGAACTGATATTACCACCAGATCACTAGATATTTACAAATGAGGAAGGCCTTCACACATTTTAGCTCATACATCAGGAGAGATCCTAACAACCTTCCTCCATCATGGCAGTGAAGGATCCACTTGACATCTGCAGTTCACTTGAAGAAGAGTGACAGATCCATTCCATAGTTCCATACCACCAACACCCAATGGAACATATAGAAGCTTGCATTTGACATGGTGAAGATGGTGCAGGAGGCCAAAAACAGAGAGATCAGATTGAAAATTGGAAGGTGGCACTTAAAATTCAAGCAGTGGGGAGCTCAAGATCACACTTTTGAATCGAACAGCAATTTTCTGTGAAGTAGTCCACTAATCAGAACTTGCTGTTCAGTGTGTAGAAAACACAACAGTGAACCTGATAATATCAGGTTACAAAAATTACAAAATAAATGACAACTCCACAAAGGAGTGTTTGGCATGCTGAACAATTACAAAGGGCGAAGTGAAGGAACAGCTGATGTATCAATTGAAGTTCTGCTGAAAGGTGTCAGTGGAAGAATATTTGGAAATTGTGATGATAGAAAATTGAACAAGGGTACAACAGAGGAACCCTCCAGAAAGGGGATAGATAGGTAGGTAGACATTACAACTACAGAAATTGACCTGATGACTCAACCAATCCACGTTGGTGATTGTACTTCAGTAGTAGTTGCCACCTCATGTGCATAGGTGAGGTTCAGTTGGTAGCACTATTTGCTCTTTGAGTTGGAAGGTTGTGGGTTCAAGTCTCAATACAGGTTTTGAGAACAAACATCTAGACTGACAGGCCAATGCAGTGCCGCTGCTGGAGATGCAGATGCTTCGCAATGTGTTAAACTGATGCCCCTTCTGTCCTCGTAGCTGAGCTGAAAATATCCCATGACACTCCTTTGATTAGGAGCAGGGAAGTTATCCTTGGTATTGTTGGCCAATATTTATCCCTGAAGCAGTATCACAAATACAGATTTTCAAAGCTGTGTTTGCTACATTACAACTACACAACATTGACGAGCGGCTTGGTGGCACAGTGGTTAGCACTGCTGCCTCACAGCATCAGGGACCCGGGTTTGATTCTGACCTTTGCTCACTGTCTGTATGGAGACTGCACATTCTCCCCGTGTCTGTGTGGGTTTCCTCTGGTTTGCTCCCACAGTCTTAACGATGTGCAGGTTAGATGGATTGGCCATGCTACAATTGCCCCCTAGTGTCCAAAAGGTTAGGTGGGGTTACAGGGATGGGCGGGGGAGTGGGCTTGGGGGGTGCGCTTTCAGAGGGTTGGTGCAGACTTGATGGGTCGAATGGCCTCCTTCTGTACTGTAGATATTCTATGATTGACGGTAAATTGCTTAGCAGCATCCTGAAGCCCTGAACAGTGCTATATAATTATATTCTTTTCCTTCACTGTTCTCATATACATTTATTCCCTTTAATCTACTGTTAAAAGTTTAGATTGCTTCTGCTTCAATAAATCTGACATTACAGTTCAAAATTGTCAACCTCTATGTCAAATGTTTCCCCAGCTTCTATCTATGCTTAATCTCTTATGTTTAATCTTACTTGTATGCTCCTTTTTTCTGGAACCCTCAGTCTCTGGATATTGTCTGTATGTGTGGGTGTGGGGATTAGTGTGTGTCTGTGGGAGGGTTCATAGAATCATGGAATCACAGAAGTTACAGTGCCGAAGGAGGCCATTCGGCCCATCGAGTCTGCACCGGCTCTTGGAAAGAGCACCATACCCAAGCTCAGACCTCCACCCTATCCCATAACCCAGTAACCCCACTCAACACTAAGGACAATTTTGGACACTAAGGGCAATTTATCATGGTCAATGCCCCTAACCTGCACATCTTTGGACTGTGGGAGCAAACGGGAGTACCCGGAGGAAACCCACGCAGACACGGGGAGAATGTGCAGACTCCATACAGACAGTGAGCAACATACACCAATAGCACACAGTAAGAGCAGGAGAGATAATTGGTCAACCTTATGATGGAAAGAAAATTCCAGGCACCACCATCACAATTCATAGCTCCGAACTACAACATGCATATACATGTTGCCATAGCTACTCAAACTCCGCAGTCGGTTCATTTCGCTGGATCAGATTGGATTTGACCCCAGCCTGGCAGGAGTGGCTTTGGGACTTGCCTCCTTTCCCAATCTATGGTGCAGGTCGTGGTACCAGGGTTGGACCTGCCTTTGGGCAGAGACCAGAAGAAGAATTGTGGTGGCTGAGGGAGAGGGGAAAAGGTCTGAGACCGATGGCATGAGGAATGTTAAGACCCTATTGATCTCTGCAATAGTCAACCTCGGGAATAGTATCTCAGCTTGGCTCTTTATCGCTAACCAATCTGAATATGAATATACTTAACAGTAAGTTATATTATTCTATTGTTCAGAGACATGGTCAACTTACAGCAGGTAGCACCTCAACGCACTAGAAAAGAACCACCAGCAGCGCCTTTGGAAGATTCTCCAGCATTGAGGTGCTATCACTCAAAATCTCAGCTCCGCACGGCAGGAAATGTTGTTTGTACACCAAAACTCAGTCAAAATGGGAGTCTCCCAGAAGGACAACAGAAATGCTTCAGGGATGTGTTCAAAGCATTCCTGAAGAGGACAAACAGCCCCACAGACTCATTGGAGTCCTTGTCTTGTAAGTGACCAACATCATAGAATCCCTGAATAGGAACAGGAATAGGCCATTCAGTCCATCGAGCCTGTCAATGAGATCATGGCTGTTTTGTGTCCTAACTCCATATATTACCTCATACCCCTTAATATTTTTTGATGAACAAAAATCTATCTATCTCAGATTTAAAATTGACAACTGATCCAGCGTCAACTGCTGTTTGTGGGAGAGAGTTCTAAACCTTTGCCACCCTTTGAGTGAAAACATTCTTCCTAACATCTCCTGCGTGCTCTAGCCCTAATTTTTAGACTATGCCCCCTAGTTTTTGAATCTCCAACCTGTGGAAATTATTGTATGGGAACACAACCACTAGAAATAATTGGTGTCCTTCTAAATTCTAGCGAAAATGCAGACGATGTGCAACCTCCACACAGTCATGCAAGGCTGGAATTGAACCTGGGACCCTGGCACTGTGAAGCAGCAGTGCTAGCCACTGTGCCACCAAGCCGCCCCTAAAATGGAGAAGCTTCAATCCGGAAGGCATCATATACAGTAAAAGAGTGTGTCGGAAAGAGGACGCAAATCTCCCAACAACTCATGCACCTGACTCTCACCCAATACCACCTACCCCTCATTTGGCAGAGTCTGCAGATTGCGAACTGGATTTATTGACCTCCTCAGAAACTAGTGAACTAGAGTGGATGTAAGTCATCCTGACGGACTGTCTATAAGAAGTGGTAATGCAGCAAGTAGAAAACAGGGCCATCTTTTTATTTGTTGATGGGATGTGACCATCACTGGCAAGGCCAGCAATTATTTCAAGTGGTTGTGTTCCCAGACATCTGCTACCTTACTTCCAATCTAGAGAATAAATGAGTGTAGGTTTTGAAGTTACTCTCTTGGCATCTGCAGATGCTACACACTGCTGCCACTGATCCCTTCAAAAAGAAGTCTTTCAAACATGTGTCCATGAAGAGCAAAGTGAGCCCTCCATGGGGAATTGAAGAGGTTGGATGAGTCAATCTGCTCGGCCGCCGCAGAGGGCGCCCCCGCCGGCGCCGTGCTCCGCAGCCGGGCCGTTGCCTCTTGGCCGTGCGGGAAGCGGCCGTTGGGAGGCGCGCGCACGGGCGGGCAGACGGTGGATGCAGTTTTCGCCGGTTTTGCGGAGGATTGGGGTGTTTGACCTGCAGTCATCATGTCGAAGAGCTGGCTGGAAAGGTAGGAGAGGGCGACTTGAGCCTCAGCACCAACTTAAAATGTGACGTGGATCAGGAGTTTACACCAGACCTGGGGTGGGGGTAAAGTGGGGGGGGGGGAGCTGAAGCTGAAGCTGAAGGGGTCGTGGGCAGGAGGTGAGGGTTAGGGGGAGGGGGCCGGTTATAGGGGGAGTGGGCAGGGGGTGGGGTGGGTATAGGGGGAGTGGGCAGGGGTGGGGTGGTTATAGGGGGGGTGGGCTGGTTATAGGGGGAGTGGGCAGGGGGTGGGGTGGTTATAGGGGGAGTGGGCAGGGGGTGGGGTGGTTATAGGGGGAGTGGGCAGGGGGTGGGGTGGTTATAGGGGGAGTGGGCAGGGGGTGGGGTGGTTATAGGGGGAGTGGGCAGGGGGTGGGGTGGTTATAGGGGGAGTGGGCAGGGGGTGGGCTGGTTATAGGGGGAGTGGGCAGGGGTGGGCTGGTTATAGGGGGAGTGGGCTGGTTATAGGGGGAGTGGGCTGGTTATAGGGGGAGTGGGCAGGGAGTGGGCTGGTTATAGGGGGAGTGGGCAGGGGGTGGTTATAGGGGGAGTGGGCAGGGGGTGGGCTGGTTATAGGGGGAGTGGGCAGGGGGTGGGCTGGTTATAGGGGGAGTGGGCAGGGGGTGGGCTGGTTATAGGGGGAGTGGGCAGGGGGTGGGCTGGTTATAGGGGGAGTGGGCAGGGGGTGGGCTGGTTATAGGGGGAGTGGGCAGGGGGTGGGCTGGTTATAGGGGGAGTGGGCAGGGGGTGGGCTGGTTATAGGGGGAGTGGGCAGGGGGTGGGGTGGTTATAGGGGGAGTGGGCAGGGGGTGGGGTGGTTATAGGGGGAGTGGGCAGGGGGTGGGGTGGGTATAGGGGGAGTGGGCAGGGGGTGGGCTGGTTATAGGGGGAGTGGGCAGGGGGTGGGGTGGTTATAGGGGGAGTGGGCAGGGGGTGGGGTGGTTATAGGGGGAGTGGGCAGGGGGTGGGGTGGGTATAGGGGGAGTGGGCAGGGGGTGGGCTGGTTATAGGGGGAGTGGGCAGGGGGTGGGCTGGTTATAGGGGGAGTGGGCAGGGGGTGGGCTGGTTATAGGGGGAGTGGGCAGGGGGTGGGCTGGTTATAGGGGGAGTGGGCAGGGGGTGGGGTGGTTATAGGGGGAGTGGGCAGGGGGTGGGGTGGTTATAGGGGGAGTGGGCTGGTTATAGGGGGAGTGGGCTGGTTATAGGGGGAGTGGGCAGGGAGTGGGCTGGTTATAGGGGGAGTGGGCAGGGGGTGGGCTGGTTATAGGGGGAGTGGGCAGGGAGTGGGCTGGTTATAGGGGGAGTGGGCAGGGAGTGGGCTGGTTATAGGGGGAGTGGGCAGGGGTGGGCTGGTTATAGGGGGAGTGGGCTGGTTATAGGGGGAGTGGGCAGGGGGTGGGGTGGTTATAGGGGGAGTGGGCAGGGGGTGGGCTGGTTATAGGGGGAGTGGGCAGGGGGTGGGCTGGTTATAGGGGGAGTGGGCAGGGAGTGGGCTGGTTATAGGGGGAGTGGGCAGGGGTGGGCTGGTTATAGGGGGAGTGGGCTGGTTATAGGGGGAGTGGGCAGGGGGTGGGGTGGTTATAGGGGGAGTGGGCAGGGGGTGGGCTGGTTATAGGGGGAGTGGGCAGGGGGTGGGGTGGTTATAGGGGGAGTGGGCAGGGGGTGGGTTGGTTATAGGGGGAGTGGGCAGGGGGTGGGGTGGTTATAGGGGGAGTGGGCAGGGGGTGGGGTGGTTATAGGGGGAGTGGGCAGGGGGTGGGGTGGTTATAGGGGGAGTGGGCTGGTTATAGGGGGAGTGGGCTGGTTATAGGGGGAGTGGGCAGGGAGTGGGCTGGTTATAGGGGGAGTGGGCTGGTTATAGGGGGAGTGGGCAGGGAGTGGGCTGGTTATAGGGGGAGTGGGCAGGGAGTGGGCTGGTTATAGGGGGAGTGGGCAGGGGTGGGCTGGTTATAGGGGGAGTGGGCTGGTTATAGGGGGAGTGGGCAGGGGGTGGGCTGGTTATAGGGGGAGTGGGCAGGGGGTGGGGTGGTTATAGGGGGAGTGGGCAGGGGGTGGGCTGGTTATAGGGGGAGTGGGCAGGGGGTGGGCTGGTTATAGGGGGAGTGGGCAGGGGGTGGGCTGGTTATAGGGGGAGTGGGCAGGGGGTGGGCTGGTTATAGGGGGAGTGGGCAGGGGGTGGGCTGGTTATAGGGGGAGTGGGCAGGGGGTGGGCTGGTTATAGGGGGCGTGGGCAGGGGGTGGGCTGGTTATAGGGGGAGTGGGCAGGGGGTGGGCTGGTTATAGGGGGAGTGGGCAGGGGTTGGCCTGGTTATAGGGGGAGTGGGCAGGGGGTGGGGTGGTTATAGGGGGAGTGGGCAGGGGTTGGCCTGGTTATAGGGGGAGTGGGCAGGGGGTGGGGTGGTTATAGGGGGAGTGGGCAGGGGGTGGGGTGGTTATAGGGGGAGTGGGCTGGTTATAGGGGGAGTGGGCTGGTTATAGGGGGAGTGGGCAGGGAGTGGGCTGGTTATAGGGGGAGTGGGCAGGGGTGGGGTGGTTATAGGGGGAGTGGGCTGGTGAAAGGGGGAGTGGGCTGGTTATAGGGGGAGTGGGCAGGGAGTGGGCTGGTTATAGGGGGAGTGGGCAGGGGGTGGGGTGGTTATAGGGGGAGTGGGCAGGGGGTGGGGTGGGTATAGGGGGAGTGGGCAGGGGTGGGCTGGTTATAGGGGGACTGGGCTGGTTATAGGGGGAGTGGGCAGGGACTGGGCTGGTTATAGGGGGAGTGGGCAGGGGGTGGGCTGGTTATAGGGGGAGTGGGCAGGGGGTGGGGTGGTTATAGGGGGAGTGGGCAGGGGGTGGGGTGGTTATAGGGGGAGTGGGCAGGGGGTGGGGTGGTTATAGAGGGGGTGGGGTTATAGGGTGAGGGGGTATGGGCTATAGTTGGCTGGGGGTGACTATAGGGGAGTGGGCAGTGGGTTGGTTATAGAGGGGAGTGTGTGAGGGTGGGGTGGATATAAGGGGAGTGGGTGGTGGTGGGGTGGTTATGGGGGAAGTGTGCAGGGCGTGGGGTGGTGAGAGGAGGAGTGGGCAGTGGTGGTTAGGGAGAGGGGATGGTTATCGGGAGAGGGGGTGGGGGCTATAGGGGCAGTGGGTGGGGTGGTTATAGAAGGAGTGGGCAGGGGGTGGGCTGGTTATAGGGGGAGTGGGCTGGTTATAGGGGGAGTGGGCAGGGGGTGGGGTGGTTATAGGGGGGGTGGGCTGGTTATAGGGGGTGGGGTGGTTATAGAGGGGGTGGGGGCTATAGTTGGCTGGGGGTGACTATAGGGGAGTGGGCAGTGGGTTGTTTATAGAGGGGAGTGTGTGAGGGTGGGGTGGATATAGGGGGAGTGGGTCGTGGTGGGGTGGTTATGGGGGGAGTGTGCAGGGCGTGGGGTGGTGAGAGGAGGAGTGGGCAGTGGTGGTTATAGGGAGAGGGGATGGTTATCGGGAGAGGGGGTGGGGGCTATAGGGGCAGTGGGTGGGGTGGTTATAGAAGGAGTGGGCAGGGAGTGGGATGGTTATAGGGGGTGTGGGCAGGGGTTGGGGTGGTTATAGAGGGGGTGGGGTTATAGGGTGAGGGGGTAGGGGCTATAGTTGGCTGGGGGTGACTCTCGGGGAGTGGGTAGTGGGTTGGTTATAGAGGGGAGTGTGTGAGGGTGGGGTGGATATAGGGGGAGTGGGTGGTTATGGGGGGGAGTGTGCAGGGCGTGGGGTGGTGAGAGGAGGAGTGGGCAGTGGTGGTTATAGGGAGAGGGGATGGTTATCGGGAGAGGGGGTGGGGGCTTTAGGGGCAGTGGGTGGGGTGGTTATAGAAGGAGTGGGCAGGGAGTGGGATTGTTATAGGGGGTGTGGGCAGGGGTTGGGGTGGTTAGGGGGAGTGGACAGGGGGTGGGGCTATAGGGGAGGGGTGGGAGTTATAGGAGACATGGGCAGGGGGTGGGGCTTAAAGGGGGAGGCAGGGGATAAAAGGGGGCGGTGGGGGTCAAAGGAGGGAAGAGTGGGGCAGAGAGGAGTAAAATGGGACAGTAAATGGAGGGTGTGGGAGGGGTAAAAAGTGGCACTGTGGGGGAAAAAGAGGGCGGGTCGTGTTGGAGGGTATAGGTGGGAGGAGTTTAAAAGGGATGTGAGGGTAGAGGGACATTGGGGTGGATAAAGGGAGGGGCTAATTGAGGAGGAAAGGGGGGAAGGGAGGTTAAAGATGTGGTAGGTGGGGGCAGGGTAAATGGGGGAGCGGGGTGTAGGCTAAAGGAGGGGGTGGATTGGAAGAACAGGGATGGCAAGGGAATGGAAGGAGGGAGGGGATGATAGGTGGAGCAAGAGGGAGGGGCATGGGAGATTTTGGGAGGAGGGGTGTGTTTCCTGTGGTAGCGAGGAAGGAATCTGTTTAGGTGGAAGTGTGGTTTGGATGGGAGGAAATTGGGGGGCCAGAGGGATTAGGAAGGCTTCGTGACTGGTGCATTTGGGAAGCAAGTTGGGGATTTAAATATATTCTTTGCCAAGTGAAAGTTTTGCTATAAAGTTTTTAATTTGATCTTCATTTGGTGTCAGTTACTATTTGAAAAACATTCTCTGCTGAACTGATCAATGTCGTATTTTGTTCAATTGTTTATTTGGAAACTATTGAACGGAAAATTGCTCTGACTCGTATTACAATGCGAGCATTTACAATTTCCTTAAAAGTTCTAACATTGCTTTCTAAACTTGTTCTCCCCATTTTAGACAAATTAGTGGAGAATTATCTCCTGTTGTTCGAAATGTTGAGGTTAGCAAAACCTCCCTGAGACGCAGTTCGTCAAAAGGCAAAGCTGGCAATATCCTTTTCACTTTCTGCCCCTGTTGGCAAAGAGTCTACACTTCAAACGTTTAAGCTGTATTTTGTGCGTTAAATATGTATTTCTTGTCTTTTCTACATTTTAACTGAAGATTTCTCAGTTATCTTTGTGACCTATTGAGCCAGGGTCCACCCTGAGATCCGACCTGCCCAGTGGTAAAGTCAGCTGGAATTGTAATGAAGTAGGAGTTAAATGTATCTACTTAGAATGGCAAAATTTACTATTTACGGTAACGACTTGGACTAGAGCATCCAAGTACAATTTAAAATATTACGGCAATACTAAATTGGCATGTCGCCAACCCACAAGTAAGAAAATGTAGAAGACATAAACTTGTAGAATGCGTGTGTAATTGGCAAAATTACAGTGAGATAGTGCACTGCATTTGGTAGGAAACATCAACAGACCATTTAGGCTTGGGCAGTAGTCTAAGTGGGTTCGATAACAAGAGGATGGCATTCACATCACACAATGTAGTGATTGAAGCTAATGAGGCCATTTTAATTTTAGAAAGAGGAAAATAAAGTACGTGAATTCATCTCTGGAGAGAGAGAATTGAAAATTGGCAAAGTTACGATAAACTTTGAGTACTGTGCTTGGTCTGGGTTTTCATGTGATAAAGAGGGTTTTGGGCATCTGGGGGGGGGGGGGGAGAAAGCATAAAGATTAACAAAGATGATGGCAGAATGAGACAATAACAAAGAATGAACCGGCTGGTGCTCTTTTCTTGAGAGAAGGCTGAGGGATGACTTGATAGCTCTGAAGATAATGAAAGAGTTTGATCGGATAGACATGAAGAAAATGTTTTCCCGTGCAGGGGAGTTCAAAACCAGAGGTCATAAATACAAAATGGTCACCAATAAATCCAGTAGCTAATTCAGGAGGAGCTCTGCACAAAAAACAGCAAAGCTATAGAATTTGCTACCACAAGGAGTAATTGAGCCAAATAGTATAGATGCATTCAAGGGCAAATTAGATAAGTACATATGGTGAAAGGATTCAGAGGATATGCTGATTTAGCACAGTGGGCTAAGACAGCTGGTTTGTAATGCAGAACAAGGCCAGCAGCGCGGGTTCAATTCCCATACGGCCTCCCGGTACAGGCACCGGAATGTGGCGACTTGGTGCTTTTCACAGTAACTTCGTTGAAGCCTACTTGTGCCAATAAGTCATTATTATTATTACAATTAGATGAGGAAGCTGATGTTGAACATAGGGACCATCATAGAGCAGTTGGGTGTGTTTCTGTGCTGTAGATTCAATTCAGCTTTTGAGGTCATGAATAATTGCGTAGCTGTTCATGGCTTTCAAAAGTATTAATGTAGAGACATGGGACAGTTTTGAAGATTGACAGTTTAAATGTCATTTGTTATAATTTAAAATGACTGATAGTAATGTTGAACAAGTACTTGATAAGGACTCTGGAAAGAAATTTGTGAACTGTCAGATCCAACGTTCCTTAACTCATTCCCCAGCACCTTTGAAACGTTCTAAAGGTGCTTCCAGTATACACCTACTATCAGCTACTCGAGCAGCAGCTGTCATGTTCCATGAGTTCTGTAAGTATTGATTAAGATAATTGAATTTGTTTGCCAGTAAGGTTCGTTTCTTGTTTAAGATGGAGATTGTGCTATATTTCTTCAAGATCTTAAAATATTCAGTCTTCATGTTTTCCTTGTTAGTTTGAATGTTTTAGTTAATTTTGTGTGCAATGTTTGTTGCATTGAACAATGCAACTCTTTACTTTCACCTTCGTTACCAGTCTCATAATGGTGCAGTACATGTGATTGTGAGTTTGGTTGCTGTTTCATAATGGCATATTAGGATTATGGTATTTAATGTATCACAAAGCCAGCCTTTTCCCATTTTGCACCAATTTTAGTTTAAAAACCCTAAGTTGCAATATTTATATACAGATCCATTGTACTTTGTACACAAATGCCTGAAAATGTATCTCGTGTTAATCTAATGGGTTCTGCTGATGGATGTTTGCCGGAATAACATGAACAGACATTGGATATTGATTAGTTAATATTACTTGGATGTGTATACAAAGAGTCAGTTACCACTGGTTAGAGTGGATAACTAAGCTTTGTGACAAGCAATAAACAGTCTTCAAAGGATCCTAGTTTGCATCTTCACAACCAGGTATGGGAATTCCACTGACATTTGGCAGCAAAGGATGATTGCCTGAAAGGTTAAATTGGAAACTTAACATTTACTTCCAGACAGAAGGCTAATATCGAAGTTATTTGAGTGAGTATAGTAATTGAAGACTCTGAAGAAAAATGACTGAAACCAGACATAGGGTGGTGTGATACGACTTCCCACCCCTGTTTTGTGAAACGGAAAATCAAGTCAATGTATGGACACAGGTTACATCTCTACCAAAAAGACAGAGAGGGATAGCTGTGGCGAATCTAAGTATCATTATGCATGGAATTGCCCAAAAATGAAAAACAGCGTTTTTAAAACAACACATGACATCGAAGGAGAGGGGCAAGATACTGACCAATCAGAAGGAATCCTATTGGTCATCAGAGGTATCAATCTGGTAATGAGCATCTTAGTCAAAAATTTGTTCAATTGCACAGTTCTGGATAGTGGGTACGCGTCCATAGTATGTGGAGTTGACTTGCTAAAATGTTATATGGATTCTTTAAGGAAGACAAAGTAAAATCAAAGAATATGACAGCTCTACTTATAGTCATTTGGTAGTATTTATGAAAACAGTGACACCTCAAAGCTTTTTTCTTGCACTCGTCAGGACACTGCAAGAAAACAGATAAGAGTGGAAAACAACAATTAATACTGTACAAGAAAGCCCTGATTGGTTGGTAGAACTGGCGCTGCCAAGGAGAACGCATGAGGTGATGGTGACTGGCGATTAACATTTATTACAAAGCTCAATTACTGAAAGTTGGAACTAGGATGAAACAAATACCAGAGGGGGCCACTGAGTGGAGGGAAGCCACCTTCGTATGAAGGTAGGGAAGGCCACAGGGAAATCCAAAACTGGTGAAGTGTACAAGACAAGGGGCAGCAGTATCCGATCTATGGATTTACAGAAGGAAGTGAAAATGTGGAAAGCCAGAGAATTCGGTGTAAGTTCAGACAGTGGGTCTACTAGTGATCACAGCCCAAAGAAAAGATCAAGAACTTGAGAGGAAGAATTTGAGAGGAAGTCTAGTTACAGGAAGGGCAGGTTGAGTAATAGTAGTCCAGATAGGGATAGGAGATCTCTTGGGGGAGGTAGTAACTGGAACAAGGGCTAAAGAACAGGTGAGGAGTGACACAAGAAGTCGGTTATGAACAATTTAAATGGTAAATTGATAAAAGGAGGCAAAACAAAAAGAACGTGACAGTTTGAGAGTTTGTTGCTTACACTGAGGTGCCAGGTAAAGGACAGCCGGTGTTGTCCCATAGATACGTATGTTTATTTTGATTTGATTTAATTTATTGTCACATGTACCGAAGTACAGTGAAAAGTATTTTTCTGTGGCCGAGGGAATGTATACAGTACGTACATATTAGACAAAAAGAATAATCAACAGAGAACATTGACAAATGGTACATCGACAAACAGTGATTGGTTACAGTGCGGAACAAGGGCCAAACAAAGCAAATAGTGTTCTTACAAGGAACAGATCAGTCCGAGGGGGAGTCGTTAAGGAGTCTTGTAGCTGTAGGGAAGACGCTGTTCCCATGTCTGGATATGCGGGCCTTCAGACCTCGGTACCTTCTGCCTGATGGAAGGGTCTGGAAGAAAGCAATGCCTGGATGGGAGGGGTCTCTGATAATGCTGTCTGCCTTCCTGAGACAGCGGGAGTTGTATATAGAATCAATGTGGGGATGGCAAGCTTCTGTAATGCGTTGGGCTGAGTTCACCACACTCTGCAGTTTCTAGCGATCTTGGACCGAGCAGTTGCCATACCAGGCTATGATGCAGCCGGATAGGATGCTCTCTATCGCCCATCTGTAGAAGTTTGTGAGTCGAAGCAGAGATGTCACATTTCTTTAGCATCCGTAGGAGGTAGAGACGTTGTTGGGCTTTCTTGTCTGTTGCATCGACGCGAGTGGACCAGGACAGACTGTTGGTGATGGTGATCCCCAGGAACTTAAAGCTATCGACCATCTCCATTTGGAGCCATTGATGCAGACGAGAGTGTGTGTCGTGCTAAGCTTCCTGAAGTCGATGGTCAGTTCTTTGGTCTTTCTGACATTTAGAGAGCGGGAGAAAGCACTTCCAGTAGCCCATATAATGCTAAGGCCAGATTTAAATCTTCAGGATTTGAGGGACAATTGGGTGATGCAGAAGTTAGACTAGACTCCCCAACGGCAGGAAAAGTGTCAGGATTTTTTAAACCCTTTCAGAGACATACTTGTGGGAACATAAATTCACTGACATCAAAGCTGCATAGACAATTTCAAGAAGAAGTATTCTTAAAGCTTCAAAAAGAAGCTGGAGACACTGGAAATTATAGAGTCCAAGTAAGTGGTAACAATGCAGCCATGGTATGGTGTTTTTAAGTTGGGTCCATTCAACTAAAAGATGGTTGTCCTTGTGTGATAGTGGATCCAGCAATGATTTATTGGTTTGATGAAAGAAAACTAGCAGGCATTTCTGAATGCATGCAGATGATTTTCTGTGGGGGTTTCTGCGGCATTTGAGTTAGATAAAATTATAAATGAATTCAAAATTGGAAACTGGACCGTTGGAGCTTTTAAGTATATATTGTTGGACTTTGGGAAATTTAATGGGTGGGATCTACTGTGGGTGTTGCGCCACACCTCGTGAGATCTAACGTAATGTGAATCCTGCCCATTGTGACGGGATCATCACTTTCTGGAAAATCTGCATATTAGAGTGAGACAGCTAGTCTCACTAATATCCCTTCCTGAGATCTAACCAGGCATGGGATCTTGCCCCTTGCCTTGGGCTGGTTCTCCACAAATCGGGGCCAGATGGAACGGCACTCATGGGGGTGTCGTTCCGTCCCCCCCCCGGGTGCATTTTCTCTGGGTAGGGTGGCACTTTGGCATTGCTGGTGCCAAACTGGCATATTTCACGTGGCGGGGATGGGCCCGGGGAGGGTGCCCTGCACTGCTGTGGGAGGGTGTCTGCGGACTCCTTTATGGTGGGTCGTGCTTGTGGGAGCGGGGGGGGCGGTACAGGGGTTCAGGAGTTGTGTCGGGGCTCGAGGGGAGTTCTGGCGAGCGGAGCTCTTCAGTGCAGGGAAGGGGACTAGTTGTGGCCTCAGCCCCCGCGTTCCACTGAGGCCCCCAGTCTACCCGGATGAACGTTAAATAGAGATTTGTTTCTTGCCGCTCCGAGCGGGTAGATCGTGCCCAATATCTCTAAATCCAAAAGTCCTGCTAGAGAATATTAAGCAAATCCTGATCTGACCAGATCCTCTCAAGACCCTGCAACCAAGGAAGAAGCATACCAATTATGCTTAATTGGACAATTAAATTGGCTATACACACAAACTAGACTTGATGCATGCTATGAACTATTAGAATTGAGCACCATGCTGAAATATGTTGCTGTTAGGAAAGTGTTAAAAGAAAATAATACATTGAAGAAATTAAGTTTACAAGAATGTATGCTCAGATTTCCAGACTTGGGTGAAAGGATCAAAGTAATTGTTTTAGCTGATGTCTCACACGCTAGCCTTTCCGATGGTTATTTGAGTGCAGCAGAATTCACTTTGTCTAAGCTTTGACAAAGGGCCATCTGGACTCGAAACATTAGCTCATTTCTCTCCCTACAGATGCTGGCACACCTGCTGAGTCTTTCCAGCATTTTTTTTTGTTTCTGCATCTCTCTTTACCTTTGTAATCTTCAATTCTGGCCACTTTCACACTCCAGATACTATAATGCTCAAGTGATTTTATTACATGCAGGGAGCAAATTCTGAACATCCAGGCCATTGAGGCTCAAATTAGCACTGTTTGTATCACAGAAAATACTGTGCAGAAGAGGCCCAAAGAATCTGCATCGAGTCTTGATTAACATCTGACCTACCTACCTAATCCTATTTGCCAGCACTTGGCCCATAGCCTTGAATGTTATGGCATGCTAAGTGGGCTGCGCTGATAATTGTGTTCCTGTACAGTAATTGTAATGCAGAGACTTGATATTGTCTTTCAGGAGACTGTAGAAAATATGTGTATTCTGCATAATAGGAGTTTGTGGGAGTGAAATGATTTGCTTTCAATGTGACAATGGCCTCTTCCATTTCTTGATTGTTATCCTGGGCATTGTTTGTCTCCCATTTTTTAATTGCAAATGCTCTCATGTAAGGCCTGCGATTGCCTGTGTATATTTCGGCACCCTCGCTGCTGGTCCTGACTGGCACTCTTGACATAAATCCAAAATTTGCACATCGCACCCCTGATTTTAATCATTGCACCACAAAATTACATAAATTCAAGAGAACGTCAAATGCAAACATTAGTGTTTGTTGTTTAAATTAATTTCTGACTTTTATTACAGATACACCACAAACCAGAGTCTGTCCTCTAAAACAAACCGATGTATCTGCTATCTTGGGATCAATCAGACCCTCTCTACTGGCACCTTCAGTACCAGAGTTGCCTCTGGTAAGAATCCAATATTACTTTGTAATTTTATTACATATTTTTCTTTGAAACAAAGTCAAGAATGAAAATGGATGCAATATTACGTATTCAATGTTTATAAAACAAATCTATTTTCTATATTGTATCGATCCTTAAAAGAAAAATATACCAGTGAATCATTTCTAAAGCTGTGAATTTAACATTATTTGGATTTGTTGTCACATGTACCGAGGTACAGTGGAAAATATTGTTCTGCGTACAGTCCAGATAGTTCCGTATATGAAAAACCTAGGACATACGATAAATAAACAAATATATAGACATCGGGTGAAGCATACTGAGTGTAGGGTTACTCAGTACAGACGATGCAAGGAGAGATCAATTCAGTCCGTGAGAGGATCATTCAGGAGTCTGGTAACCGCGGGAAAGAAGCTGTTTTGAACCTGTTAGTTCATGTTCTCAGACTATTACATCCTGCCCGATGGAGGAGGTTGGAAGAGAGAATAACCCGAGTGGGAGGGGTCTTTGATTATGCTGCCTGCTTTCCCAAGGCAGGGGAGGTGTAGACAGAGTCAATGGATGGAAGGCAGGTTTGAGTGATGAACTGGGCTGAGTTCACGACTCTGTAGTTTCTTATGGTCTTGGGCCAAGCAGTTACCATACCAGCCCCTGATGCAGCCAGATATGATGCTTTCTGTGGTCCATCTGATGAGTCAATGTGTACATGCCAAATTTCCTTCGTTTCCTGAGGAAGTATAGGCGCTTTCTTGGTCGTAGCGTCGATGTGCGTGGACCAGGACAGTTTGTTGGTGATGTGCACACCTAGGAATTTGAAGCTGTCAAACCATCTCCACCATTGATGCAGACAGGGGGGGTGCGATACTTTGCTTCCCGAAGTCAATGACCAGTTCCTTAGTTTTACTGACATTGAGGGAGAGATTGTTGTTACAGCATGACACTAGGTTCTCTATCTCCCTCCTGTACTCTGACTCATTGTTGTTTGTGATCTTATTTAATATTCAATGGTCATATGTTGACTGGTTATTTTATGCAAGGTAATTATTTTTAACGTAAGCATTCCATTTTTATAGCTGGTTAGTATTTGTGTGATCGACTTTTAATTTACAACAAAATGTCTGGTACGCTTGGCTTTCTGGCTGGAGACAAACTGGAGTCAGGTGATGCTTTTCGATGATAGTCTAATGCTGGAAGGATGAAAATGACTCCAGAAATTAACTTGCTTTGAGGTCTCTGTATCATGTTTCTGATATGATTAATTTCCTAATTGTCCTGGATTTTGTGGTGACTGACAAAGAGCAGAGACCACTTGTCATCAGACATCTATCCCAAGGGATGAGAGGCAATTGTGAGCTATGCAAGAAATAGTGCTTTTCAACCTGTGAATGAAGATTCCTTACTGAGCCATGCAGAGTACAAACCAGAAGTCATAAATTAGATTTAAATAATGTGCAAAAGACAAAATAAAGATTGATACAGATGGGATTAAAAGAGAGTTAAGAAACAGCAAATGCAAAAAAAAATTACTTTCTTAGTTGCCGACATTTAAAGGGAATAAAACTTCAATCTAAAGTGAATTTCAAGATCAAAGAAAATGTTCATTAACTATCACTTCATGCTGCCTACCTAAAAACTTACATCAGAATGCATGAGCCCTAACATCTTCAATAAGCTTTGGAGCACAACTAGTGGGCAAGTTCAGGCGGTGGCAATCATTTTAATGTTAACCGGTAAAGAACAAAAAAGTACAGCCCAGGAACTGGCCCTTCGGCGCTCCAAGCCTGTGCCAATCATATTGCCCTAACTACAAAAAAGCCTTCTGCCCTTGGTCCGCATGCCTCTATTTCTATCCTATTCCTGTATCCATCCAGATGTCTCTTAAATGTTGCTAATGTGCTTGCTTCCATCACATCCTCTGACAGCGCGCTCCAGGCACCCACCATTCTCTGCTTGAAAAACTTAAACCGCACATCTCCCTAAAGTTTCCCCCCCTCACCTTGAACCTTGTAATTGACACTTCTACCCTTGGAAAAAGCCTCTGACTGTCCACCCTGTCTATGCCTCTCTTAATTTTGTAGACCTCTATCAGGTCTCCCTTAGCCTCTTGTCTTTGCAGTGAAAAAAAAGATGCACCATATGGAGGAACAGAGAATCTCTTGACAGCAACTTATGATTTCCAGTGTTAAACTGCACCTGTGCAGATCCCCGAAGCTGCTGTCAGATTTGCCATGTAAAAATGGCCAGCACTGATGCTCCATGTTGTTATTATCAAAAACTTGAAGCCAGTCTTGGATATAAATGGTGGTCAGTGTATGCTTATGCTGTTGATGCATCATATGCACGTCACGCATGAAGCATACGAACCTGGGTAAGAGTCTGCTTGCTATATTTCTCCGTCTTTTTACATAAAGTAAAAATTGTTTCCTAAACAACTGGAAATCAAAGCACTGTTGTTGTCTATCCTTCTGAATGACATGGTTGTGGTCATTTGTAGCGATATCCGTTGTACTTCCTTGGCCTAATAGGAGAAATATGTAACCTGGCAGTGTAGGTAAATAAACCAGTTAGATTTTACTTACTTCCCAGCAAACAACCTTGTGACAAGATTCAGTTTTCCTGTATTGAGATGTGTTAAGTGAATGGAATTATGGCCATCCTTGCTAGCAGTTAAGTTTCTGTATTATCATTACTAGTTGTTGAAATCTACCCGTGGTTAAGTGTAGTCTCGTATACGCTTAACTAAGCGGAAATTTGCACTACACGTCTCGGGTGCAAAATGAAATCTTTATTGTGTGTCTATTGATTATAATTGAGAGTTTGAAATCATCTTGTGGTTAAAAATCAAATGTTCTCAAGCACTGCCGGAGGAGATGGTGGAAGCAGGGACAATAGTGACATTTAAGGGGCACCTTGACAAATACATGAATAGGATGGGAATAGAGGGATACGGACCCTGGAAGTGTAGAAGATTTTAGTTTAGACAGGCAGCATGGTCGGAGCAGGCTTGGAGGGCTGAAGGGCCTGTTCCGGTGCTGTACTTTTTCTTTGTTCTTTGTTCTTTGTAAACTTAGTAGCTTACAAACGACTTGAACTTTGAAAATACAGTAATGGCTTCTTGCCCAAAACAAAACAGCTGCGCAGCCTAGAGTTAGAGTGGAAATATGAAAATACAAAATAAAGATAGTATATAGTCAAGCAAATAGTATCGGGTGATTCATGAATAAAGATGGCTGCCCGGACCACTATCTTTAAGGAATTTGTTATCAATCTTAGTCAATCTGTTCCTACCCCTGTAACATGCTGATTGGTTTGGATGAGTCTTCAATACATTTGATTTGATGATAAGTTGTCAATCATCAATGTGCAACATAGGCTTGACTATGTTGCATCTTTGGATTCCTTCTGTGTGTTAGAATGTAAGCTTACACTTATCATTAGGTTGGTATTTGCTGACTGTTATAATCACATTGGCAATGGCAGATTCATGTTAACTGTGGTGTTAATTTGACCTTGTTGAAATTGTTGCACTGTTCCGTACTTTTGCAAATGTTTCAAACAAATTCTGTATGCTTGCAGATTTTTCTGTAAGCTATGTGGTTTTGAAATTGATATAGGATTAATCCAGCTCTATAGTTTAGGACAGAATCCATTTTAAAATGGTTTTCAAACTGGGTTGTTTTAAAATCTATAATCAATACTCCTTTTTACCGATCAAAAATACCAGATTCCCATCGCCAGTCAATGAAAAAGATAATTTTAAATGTGTTGTTAATTTGACTCTTTATAACTTTTTTTTCTAGCAATATATCGAAGAAGATGCAGATGAGGCTGATGCACCTGATTCGACGCGCCGCCACAGAATTAGCTTGAAAATACCAGTTGATTCATTAGGAAGTTTCTCAGAGGATGTAACTCTTAGTGCAGTCTTGTTAAGGGAGGATGATCCAGGCTTGACTGGTAAGCAATAAGCTTGGCCGTAAATTTGTATGTAAGCATTGAAGCATCAAGGTGTGGTCTGGGCAATGAAAATTTCTATTCTATTTTAAAGGACCCAAGTAAAATGGGGTTCATTAGTCTCAACCTACCATTGGCCTGGTAGGGAGGGATCATTAGGTCAGCCTTGAGAATTGGATCTTGAGTTACTGCGATAGCAATGTTATCAGGACTACTTTGCATTCACTGTACCGCAACAGATTCCCTTTTTTAAAAATAAATTTAGAGTACCTAATTGCTTTTTTTCCAATTAAAGGGCAATTTAGCATGGCCAATCCACCTACGCTGCACATCTTTGGGTTTAATAATAATTGTTAGAAATATTATTATTATTTATTATTGTATTATTAGCGTGGCCAATCCACCTAACCTGCACATCTTTGGGTTGTGGGTTGAGACCCACGTAGACACTGGGGGAATGTGCAAAATCCACACGGACAGTGACACGGGGCCGGGAGAGAACCTGGGTCCTCGGCGCTGTGAGACAGCAGTGCTAACCACTGCATCGCCGTGCCGCCCCACCGCACCGGATTCCCAATGTGTAAGACACTCTCTATCCCGAGTTAAGTATATGTAATGCTTCAGCATGTTTGCACGATGCATTTTAATGTTTGCTTGGTCCTGACGGGCTAAAGATTAATTAGAATTATACACTGATTACTAGTTTACCAACTCACTTCACATATGGTGCTGTTTCATGATCAGTGGAAAATTAGAGTCGGAGCAATCATGCTAATCTTGTGATCCTTGTAACAAGGTACAAATGTACTTGGAGCAAAAGTCTTAAAACTCTATTTAATACAAAAGGTTGAAGAGCCTTCAGAATTCACGGGTTTTGCCTAACTTGCATATTTCAATTACCTATTTATCTGGAAAAGGTGCTGGCGCATGATTTTAAAACCATGGGGAGACGCTAGTGTAGTGGTAATGCCACTGGAATAGTAATCCAGAGGCCAAGACTAATGCTTCGAGGACATGGGCTGAAATTCCACCATGGCAGCTAATGGAATTAAATTCAATTCATAAATCTTGAATTGAAAGCTAGCCTCTGTAACGGTGACAATGAAACTATTAAGTTAGCTTTGTTGCTTCACAGCGCCAGGGTCCCAGGTTTGATTCCCGCTTGGGTCACTGTCTATGCAGAGTCTGCACATTCTCCCCGTGTCTACGTGGGATTCCTCCCATAAGTCCCGAAAGACGTGCTGTTAGGTGAATTGGACATCCTCGGAATGTGGCGACTAGAGTATTTTCACAGTAACTTCATTGCAGTGTTAATGTAAGCCTACTTGTGACAATAATAAAGATTATTATTATCAACTCTTTAAAAACCCATCTGGTTCACTAATGTCCTTTAGGGAAGGAAATCTACTATCTTTACCTGGTCTGACCTACATGTAATGCCAGGTTTACTGTAATGTGGTTAATTTTTAACTGCCCTCTGAAATGGCCTAGTTAAGCCACTCCGTTCAAGGGTAGTTAGGAATGGGCAGCAAATGCTGACCGTGCTATTGATGCCCACATCCCATGAAAGAATACAAAAAAGAAAAAACAATTAGGGGAGGGCCACTCGGCCTCTTGAATCTTCTCCGCCATTTGATAGGATCATGGCGGACCTGATTGTAACCCCTCGCCTACCTTTCACCTGTTGTTTATCAAGAATCTGTCTACCTCTGTCTTAAAACATATCCAACGATCCTGCTTGCATTGCCTTTTGAGGAAGAGTTCCATAGACACTCGCCCCTCCTGAGAAAAATTATTTCTCCTCATTTCTGCCTTAAATCGGCAACTCCTTATTTTTAAACAATGGCCCCAAATTTTATACTCCTCCCTCAAGAGGAAACATCTTCTCCAAATCCACCGTGTCAGATCTTAAAGGTTTAAATCAAGTTGCCTCTTACCCTTCTAAACTACAGCACTATAAGTCTAGCCTGTCCAACCTTTCCCCATAAGGTGACCTGCCCATTCCAGATATTAGTCTGGGAAATCTTCTCTGAACTGCTTCTAATACATTTACATCCTTCAATAAGGAGACCAATACTGTACACAGTACTCCAGATGCTGTCTGTGTCCTGTACTACTGAAGTATATGCGCTCTACTTTTATATTCATCAACAATATTCAATTAGCCTTAATTACTTGTAGTTGCGTTTTGTGAGTCGTGCAGTAAGACACACCAATCTCTCTGAATCTCAAGAGCTCTGCATTCTCACCATTTTGATAATATGCACACCACCACCGTCCCAGGGATAATTGACAATGGGCCATAAATGCTGCTTTGCCAGTGGCACCCAGATTCTGTGAACAATTTTTATTTTTAAATAAGAACAGACTAGAACGGCTGAATTCTATCTTCTAATTTCTACAATAAACAATACATTTTATTAAAATTGAAAGCAGTGCAATATTTATGAAAGAAAGTATCCAATGAATGTTAGAATTTCAGCAGTATTGTCCAAAGAAAATGAGACAACCAAAATCTGAAGATATTTGGTGGCAGCAACAATATAATTTGTATCGAGATTATCAGTCAAAATCTAGTAAGACCTTCCAAGTTTTGTACCCTTCTGTTTTTGACAGCTTCAGCCAGCCTGTTTCCAAAATTCTTGGACTCTTTCCAGGCACATTCATCAAGTGCCATCTTTGATCTGATAGAAGCTTATGAAGCCGATTGCAAGGAACAGGTAAGATTTTTAAAGCCTGGCTTCTGCAACTAGTTTTTCTTATGTGGAGTAATAGTTTCTGTGGTAACTTGACCACAAAGTAGTCGAACATGTGTTGTAAGTTAAACTTCTTCAATGTATAAAAATAATGAAATTTAGGATACAGTATGGACTCAAAAATGGAGTAGCTACTTAAACATCAAAATAACTAGTAGAATTAGAACTAATGACCTAAATACGAATATACACAGGTACCAATAACTAATGACATCATAGCACTTACTGATGACATTAGCAATGGATTTAAATAAGATGCATAATAATAGCATTCTATAACACTGCTTCCTGCTCCCCCCCTTCAAATTTTAATCCCCTTTAAAGACAGAAATACAATGAAACTAATGCTTTAATTATACGTCAGTCTTTCAGGAGCTTTGCAATTACGCTGTGACCTGCGCGGTAGCTCTGGTGGCGGTGTCAACTCTGGTGATGCTTGACATAGTTCAACTGAACTTGTGGGCGCAGGAATAGGTTGAGTATCTGTGCATGAGTGTCACTTCTGAAGTAGAGTCCACTGGAAATCCTGGAAAAAGAGGAATGACTTCTTGTTGAATTTCCACATCCACATTTTCTTCTATTCTGTTATGTGGAACTTTTAATTCTTCCGAGCCATGGTGTAGACAAATATGATCTTTGTGCTTGTCAACAACTCTTCCATTGTTTAATTTCACTACCAAAGCTACTGGACCACATTAGTTAAGGTTAAATCAAGGTGGCCAATGCCGGTTTCTGTCAAAATACCTGATATAAATGTAATCATTCGGGTTAAAAGTTCTCTCTTTAGCATGATGATCATTTCTCTACTTCGGCTTTTCTAGTTTCCTTCCCACTTTTGCTTGGACATCTGGATGTAGCAGATCCAGGTGAGACTTTGGTCTTTTACCCATCAATAATTCAGCTGGTGTGAGTCCTGTAGTTGTTTGTGTTGTGAGACGATATTGAAATAAGAACCACAAGAGCTTGGTCCCTAAAGTATCGCCTGTCATCCTCTTCAATCCTTCCTTCAATGTCTGAACAGCTCGCTCTTCCAAACCATTTGAAGCTGGATGATTATGTACATGGTATATTCCATTCCTTTGCATAAACTCTTAGAACAATTCGCTCATGAAAGCTGTACCATTATCAGAAACGAGAGAATCTGGTAACCTATGAGTTGCAAAGACTTGGTTAGCTTCTCAATGGCACTGGGAGCTGTAATGTTGCTCATGATGTATACTTCTAACCACTTATAATGTGCACCCACGATGACTAAAAACATGTGACCCATGTATGGACCTACAAAATCCACATGAGTTCTTCTTGACAAAGGAGGATCAGGCCATTCCCAAGTATCGAATGTTGCTGGTGGCGCCATCGTCTGGTTAGATTGACATGCCCAACAGGATTTCACTTTGTTCTCCAAATCCAGATCCATAATAGACTACCAAACATATGACCTGGCTCGACATTTTATTAGAGAGGGACCTGGATGAGCCTCGTGAATTTCATCCATTACCTGCGAATAACCAGGGGGTGAAACGACCATTCCCCATATGCAATCATCCTGCACACTTAACTCATCTTCGTGCTTCACAAGACTACCGTCTTCAGGAACCTTAAAAAAAAAATTTTTAAGTACCCAATTCTTTTTTCCAATTAAGGGGCAATTTAGCGTGTCCAATTCACCTACCATGCACATCTTTTTGGTTGTGGGTATGAGACCCAAGCAGATACAGGGAGAATGTGCAAACTCCACATGGAAAGTGACCTGGGGCCAGGGTCGAACCCAGATTCTCGGTGCTGTGAGGCAGCAGTGCTAACCACTGCACCACCGTATTGCCCCTTCAAAAACCTTTTAACTTGTTACAAGATAAGATCTCCGTCTGTCCACTGCTTAATTTGTTTAGGACTCGCTGAAAGTTGGGCAGTTCTCTCCAGGATGGAAACCATCTCGGGAGGTCACAATACCTGGGTTGGCATATCCAGTAAAGGGAGACGATGTAATGCGTCTGCGTTAGCATTGTCCTTCCATGCCCTGTGCACAGTGCTGCACTGATATGCTTGTAGTGTAAGCGCCTAGCTCTGTATTCTTGTTGAGGCCATGAGAGGAATACGTTTTGACTCTTTGAAAAGGCTCAATGACTTGTGGTCGGTACATATGCTGAGCAAATGAGTATAGAGGTACTGATGGAATCTTTTTACCGCAAGAACGATAGTTAGATCTCCTTCATCCAAATGTGGATACCCCTTTTTAGCCTTTCAGTGTTCTAGATGCAAAGCCAATCTCTGTTATATGAAAGTACCGACTCCCACACGGTAGAGCGAGGCATTGCACAACATAATAAGTTTCCAGTCCGGAACAAAATGTCTAGTTTTGAAAACGTCTTGCCTCCCACAAGAGTTGATGCCAGATCTTCTAACCTTTGCAGTGGGTAAGCATTCAGCTTGGAAACCTGATTAATAATAACTTTGGAATCCCCACTTATGCACACAGTACCATCACTATTAAGAACAGGAGCAATTGGAGTTCCCCATCGTGAAAACTGAATGGGCTCAATGGCTCCGCACTTTTGCACCCACTCCAACTCCACCACTTTGCCTTTCATAGTGTAGGCACTGTCCTCTGAAAAAGTGAGGATTAGCCCGAGGAACTATGAACAATTTAATTGTAGTGTCCTGTAAAGTGCCCGTTCGGCTTTGAAAACCTCACGATATTTCTGAATGACATCTTCTGTCAATTTTGTCTGCTTTATCTCACTCCAGTACATCTGAATTTTCCTGAGCCAATCACGCCTTTGTACACTAGGCCCATGGCCTTTTACTGCCAGGAGCCATGCTCTTGCTTCTTACCTGATAGATGCAATGTCTACCTCTAACGCTCCTGGCAATGGTATAGTCTCACTAATGTACATCCAAAGGTTGATTCCTGCCTGAGTAAGGGCCAGTGCCTGCTTACAGTCCCAAACATTCCTGAAGGCCTCCTCATTGATTACCGATGAAGAGGCTCCTGTGTCCACTTCCATCTCGGTTTCTGTCCAGCAACCTCCACTGTAGCATAAATAGGCTCTGCACGCTCCTCACTCACAAAACATGTCATAATGGTGCTCCTCTGCCTGGTCGGAACTTTCCAAGTGATGCGCTGCCAACTAAGGTTTTCTGCTCAGCCTTCGACTTTTTCCCAGCACCCCGGCACTTCACTAAATGCTGCTTATTGTTGCACTGGTGACAAACAACGTCCATAAACTTAGTGATGCACACAGTGTGACCCTCCACTCTTAAAACACTCCACTGTCTTCATTTTTTACTTGCAGCTTTTTCTACTTGAAATGAAAATGTAGTGTGTGTCGCCATTGGTCTCTGAATATCTTTTGTTTTCTTGATAGCTATTTCCATGCCCTGAGAAATTTCTAGAGTCTTCTTAAAAGTGTGGTTTCTCCCAGCAAACACTGCTGAATGCTGTCCTCGTTAATGCCGCAAACTAGTCTGTCCCGAAGCATGCTTTCCAGAACTTCCCTAAACTTGCAATATTTAGAACACGGGTGCAATTCAGCAATGAAGATAGCTATAGACTGCCCCATCTTCCAAAAATGACGATGGAATTCGAAACGTCGTACAATTACGGAGGGCTCAGGATTGTTGTGATTCTGAACGAATGTAGCTGAATCCGCAAATGAAATGTCTCCTGTTTCTGTGATGTGGCTAAATTTCTCACTGGCTTGTAAGTCTTTGCCCCACACACACTCGGGAGAATTGAGTGTTTTCTAGCCTCATCTGCAATCCCATTTGCCAAGAAAAGGTGTTCCAACCTTTCCCCATATTCAGTCCAATTCTTGTTCTCTTCCAACAACTCACTGACACATAGCTGTGCTGCTAACTTGTCTTCCGTTGGTAAACTAGCAAAACGCCATCTTGAACGTGCTGCAACTCATTTTTTTAATCCCATCCTCATCGCCAAAATAACGTAACTTGACCACAAAAGGGTATCAAACGCGTTATATGTTCATCTTTAATATATAAAAATATATACAGTATGAACTCAACAGGAGCTGCTAGTTGAACATCAAAATAACAGTAACAGAACAGAATTAGAACTCAACAGTTAAATACGAATATGCACAGGTAACAACTAATTATATCAGCACTTACTGAAAGAATCAGCAATGGATTTAAATAATATTCATTATGATATCACTCTAATAACTTCTTTATTCGAAATCATGTAAATTGGAGTTTGTTCATGAGTCTGAGAATGCTTCATAGCTTTAGGGATATAAGCCGTATCAGCTGTAACACTCTTTGAAATCTTAGTGATGCTGCTTTGTGAGCACGCTGCCAAGAAATAGATCAGTGTACCCTGGAATAAAAACACACACTGGTCAAGTCAGGCAGCACCTGTCGTGAAAGAATAGTTAACATTTCAGATGGAGGATAAAAGGTAATTGACCTGAAACATAAGTCTGTTGCTGTCTGCAACCTTGGTGCTTCATAGGAGCGAGTTGTCAAACAAAATTCAACACTTATGGGATGTTAAGATAAGTGACTAACTGCTTGATTATAGGTTTTTGGCATCTTGGAGGAGAAATGAAAGATAGAAAGACAGGGGTTTGGGGAGTGGATTCAGAGGTTGAGGCCTGGACAACTGAAGGCACTGATCTTGTGTCCAGGCAATGTTTATTTTTGAAGGCCGATAACAAATAATTTGAGCAGAAATTTATATTTTTCCTAATAGCTGAAGAGTTGATAACCAGAGGGCTCAGATTTGAAGTGATTGGCAAAATACCAGAGGTTACCTGAGGAAAAGCTTTATCGACAGTAGTTAACAAGAATGGCTCTCCGAATCAATTGTAGCTTTCGAAATGGAATTGGTAATACATGAAGGATAGAAAGTGCAGAGAAACGGAGAGAGTGCCGCTGCTCTTTGAAGCAAGTGCTGGGAAGGGAAGGGTAAAACTATGGGAAGTATAATGGTTAATGGGAAGGAAGTGAGTAGGTGGGTTCAACTACATGGAATATTATGAAAAATGTTAAAGGGAACAAGAACTCAGGAAATGTTATTAATTGAGGTGTTGGGATTCAAAAAGAAGCTAAAACAATTAGCATAAGGGCACTTCACTTGAATGCGTGTAACATTCGAAACAAGGTAAATGAGTTTACGGCGCAAATCATTGTGAATGAATATGACTTAGTGACCATTACAGGTCTGGTTGCAACATGGTCATGACTGGGAGTTAAATATCCAGGGGTATCAGACTATTCGGAAGGACGGACAAGAAGGTAAGGAATGTGGTGTAGCCCTGATATTTAAGGATGACATCAGGGTGGTAATGAGGGTTGATATAGTTTCTATGGAGAAAAAGATTAAATCCATTAAAAATAGTAAGGAGAAAAGGTCACTGATGGGTGTAGTCTGTAGGCCATCAAATAATACCATCACGGTGGGGCGGGCAATAAATAACGCATGTAATTATTAAGGGGGATTTTAATCTACATGTCGATTAGTCAAGCCAGGTCGGTCAAGGCAGCCTTGAGGAGGAGTTCATAGAATATATCCGTGATAGTTCCCTCAAACAGTATGTAATGGAACCTATGAGGGAGCAAGGTATCCTAGATCTGGTCCTGTGAAATGAGACAGGAATAATTAATGATCTCATAGTTAGGAATCCTTTTGGAAGGAGCGATCACTGTATGGATGAATTTGTTATTTTTCAAGGAATTATATATATATATATATTGTTTGGGTCCTTGTCTCTGCAGAGCAAATGTGAATTGGTTTCTTTTTTTCAAAGTAATACTTTGCAGCAGATACTGGGCAAAGATAAGCAGCAACATTCAGACTAATTGATCTGACTGATTAGTGGTGCAAATATGTATGCCATATGCAAGGAGAAATAGTCTTGTGTAATCTGTTCTACTCTGTAGTTGGGTAGATATTTATAGGTACAGAGTAACTAGCTGTGCAATAATTTCTTTCAAACAAAACAGAAGTTCTAACTGCTCAATTATTTCAGGTAGATCTACTTCAGAAGATTGTGAACCGTGCAACTCCTGGACAGCAGAAATTTTCAAAAACAGCAAGTGTTCTCTGGTTCCTTCAGCAAGAAATGGTCACCTGGCGTTTAATTGGATCTCTTTACAGGTACGGCATTCAATTTTAGTGCAAAACTGTTAGGAACAGGGTAAATTGAGATTTTATATTGTGGATATATCATATCCCTCATTGACTGCACAAGTTTGTGTCACCTTTTTGCTCTTTCAAATTTATAGCATTTTATCATGAGGTGAGAGTGACTGCCATTGACATTGAGGCAGCATTTGATTGTGTGGCACCAAGAAGCACTGACAAAATTTATATCGGGGGAATTAGTGGGTACGAGGAGAACTCTTTGGTTAGGGTGATACATCGCACAAAGGAGGATACATACAAACATGAATTAAGAGCAAGAGCCTACTCTGCCATTTGATAAGATGATGGCTGAATTAATTATGGCCTCAACCCTACTTTCCTGACTCCCTCCTGGAACCATCGACTCTTGGTAATCAAGCATCCATCTAACTCAGCCTTAAAAATATTCAACCACCCTAACTCCATTGCTCTCTGGGGAGGAGAAGTCCACATGCTAACGACATTGAGAAAAAAATTCTCCCCATCTCTCCCCTATTTTTAAACTCTCCCCTAGTTCTGTTACCTCCAGAGGATGAAACATACTCTCGGCATCCACTCTGTCAAGTCCCCTCAGAATCTTATGTTTTGATAAGATCGCCTCTCATTCTCTTAAACTCCAATTGATTCAAGTCCAACCTGTCCTCGTAAGGTAATCCTTCATCTCCAGAATCAATTGAATGAATCTTCCCTGAATTCCATCTAATGCAATTATATTGCCTCTTATGGGACCAAACTGTACGCAATACTCCAGAGATGATCTCACCAATGCCCTGTATAACTGTAACAAAACTGCCCTATTTTTATACTCCATTTTCCTTCGATTAAACAGCAACACTCCCATCTATCTTATTATTCTGCAAATCAACCTTTTGATTCATGCCTTCGGACACCGAGGCCCCTCTGTACCACAGAGTCTGCAATCTCTCGATTTAAATACTGCTTTCCGTTCTTCCTGCCAAAGTGGACACGTTCACATTTCCCACATTGTGCTCCAATCTGTTCATTTTTCCCCCATCGTTTATCCTAACTGTATCCCTTTGCAGACTCCTTTTGTCCTCTTCACATATTATTCTCCTATCTTTGTATTGTCATCAAATTAAGCAATTATACATTTCATCCCTTCACCCAGGTCATTGATATATATTGAAAATAGTTGAGGCCCCAGGATTGATCCTTGTAGCACTCCACTACTAAGAGCTTTCTAACCTGAAAGTGACCCATTAGTCCTTACTCACTGATTCTTGTTAGCATAGTAAGAAGTCTTACAACACCAGGTTAAAGCCCAACAGGTTTATTTGGAATCACTAGCTTTCGGTGCATAGCTCCTTCATCAGGTGAGTGAAGGGGTAGGTTACACAAACACAGCATGGAAAGACAAAGCCGATGGTGCAAGATGATACTATGCGAGTCTTTGCAGGTAATTAAGTCTTTACAGGTCCAGACGGCGCGACTGGAGAGAGGGATAATCACAGGTTAAAGAAGTGTGAATTGTCTCAAGCAAGGACAGTTGGTAGGATTTTGCAAGCCCAGGCCTGATGGTACGGGGTTAAATGTAGTGAGACGTGAATACAAGGTCCTGGTTGAGGCCCTACACATGCATACGGAACTTGGCTATCAGTTTCTGCTCGGCGATTCTGCATTGTCATGCGTCCTGGAGGCTGAATGCCCCTGACTACTGAAGTGTTCCCGACTGGAGGGGAACATTCCTGCCTGGTGATTGTCGCGCGATGTCCGTTCATCCATTGGTGTAGCGTCTGCATGGTCTCGCCAATGCACCGTGCCTTGGGGCATCCTTTCCTGCATCGTATGAAGTAGACAACGTTGGCAGGGTTGTTGAGAAATCCATGGAATCTGCTTTGCTCACATCCTGGAGTATGGTGTGTCTGACCACATTTTCTGTTAATTCACATGTACCTCATACTTTGGGTGTAGGATCAATATTGTAAACTGTTTTGTCCGTCTGGATTTGTAAAGATTTTGCTGGGGGACGGAATAGTGTGATTTGAATCATATTCTTGTGTTGGTAGTGAGATGTTTCCAGCCTTTTTGCCTGGTGTAATATAGTTAATCTCTTGCTTTTGTTAAAAAAATTCACTGGCAGACTCCTGTGAATTCTTTCAGTAACTTTCCTCCTTGGTTTATACTTGTCGAGCATTAATGTCAGCTTGGATTGTAACTTTTAATAATGGCAAGTAATATTTGTGCTGCGCAAGTCCCAGGCAATGCGCATCTCCAACAAGAGAATCCAACAATCTCCCCTTGAAATTCCATGACATTACCATTTCCAAAACTCCACCAGCAATATCCTGGGAGGTTACTATTGACAGAAAACTGCACTCCACCAGCCATATCAATACAGAGGCTGGGAGTTCTGCAGCGAGTCTTCATCTTAAGAAAGAAGCTGGGGACTGAGGATAAATTTCTTCTCCTCTGGGATTGTTGGTTCTGCAATGACTTAAAAGTCCAATGTTAGATCTGCGCACAGTGCCACAGGTGGTGCAGTGATTGAGGGTGTGGGATGCTCTGATTTTGGTATGCTCCTGCTGTTTGTTCCTGGCTTCCATCTGGGCCAATCGGAGATACTTGAAATGGTTGGCATCTTCTATGATATTTCTTCAGTTTGGGTGGTCTCTAGCAAGAGATTCCTACACAGCGGTAGTATCCCATATCAGCCTCCCCGAACAGGCGTGGTGACTAGGGGCTTTTCACAGTAACTTCATTTGAAGCCTACTTGTGACAATAAGTGATTTTCATTTTCATTCATGTTGCATCTTTTCAGGGAGGCTTTGAGGACATGCCCAAAATGTTTCCTCTTCCCTCCTGGTAACTGCTTGCCATGTCGAATAGGGAGATTGATTTGAGAGTCTTGTGTGGGGCATGCTGTGTGACCCACTCAATGTAGCTTGTTAATCATAACCAATGTCTCGACACTGGCGATGTTGGCCTGAGAGAGGACACTGATGTTGGAGTGCTTATCCTGCTATTGAATTCACAGGATTTTGCAAAGAGGAGTCATATGGACTTTAAATATTAACTCTGATTCTCTCTCCACAGATGCAACCAGACCTGCTGAGTTTATCCAGCATTTTCTGCTGTTATTTCATCTTGTGTTTCATTACTGGTGTTGTGTGCAAATTGGCTGATGAGTTTCCTACTTTACAACAGTGACTATGCTTCAAAAGTGCCTCATTGGCTGCTAAGTGCTTTTGAGACATTGAAGTTATGCAAGGCACTATATAAATGCAAGTGCAAGTTATTTTATTAATGCCCATGAATGCAGTACCGTATAACTGTACAGATGAAAACTTATTCATTCTGTGACAAGATCAGGTAATATAACTGTTACAATGCTCTCAGTGAAAAGATTGACTTTTATAAACTTGGCAGAAAAGATAAAAATGTAAAGAGTGAACAAGCAGGGAAAAGGAAATCCCAAGTAAAAGAACGGGCGAGTAATCTGACTCTCATGCATGCATTTATGAATGCTACTACTTCTCACTTGAGGGCTGGCTCAGGATCAGTATTGCATAGAAATGATTTTGGTCCTGCATACATTGACATATAATGATTGTAAGAAGTTGTTGGACATCTTTTAAAAAATAAAAGCTGTATTTTCCCTAACTGATTTTGTTTGCTGTGTTATTTTATAGGGATAGGATTGAATCAGCTGTGGAAGAGGGGATGATGTTTGAAGTAGCTGTAAGTATTAATAGTCCAGCGATGGAATGTTTTTTTTGTAAATGTCTGGCAAGTATATTGATTGTCAAAACTGTCAGTTATTTCTTGGATAACCTCGGCCAAACTATAAAATTATAGGCTCACTAGCTTGACTTTAGTTGTAGGCAAGTTGCTGGCAGAGATCATTAGCGATAACTACCTGCACAGAGATGGGGTTATTGGAAACTCTGAACCAACATTCCTGTGATTTTCTTTTTGCTGCGCATGACATATTCTTGCACACCTTTAAATTATTTTGCATGACCATACTGCATGGTAACTGCCAACTTGTGCTTGGCTAGTACGGGAGCTTCAGCTTACTGTAAGTCTTGGAGGTAACATTGCTCTCCACCAATGGTTCCTCTAAGTTGTGCAGGTACTGGGTCATGTCACAATTGTGAAGGTACTGTCAAGGCCACCACAAGCAGTCCCCTTTAAGATGCCACTTGTATGAGACAGTGCTTCAGATAATGTAAACAAATACAAAGATGCCCCAGATTGAGAGCAGCGATCCATCTAAATTTTCTCCATTGAAATATACAGGCCACGCACAATATGTGGTACCTAGAATTGTTTTGTGCAATCTCAGATGAAAACCCCCCAAAACTAATGGTGCATGAAATGTTTGTAAATTTTAAAAAATAAATTATGTAATAAATTAAATTTAAGCCAGACAGTAGAGCAATTTATTTAAATCCTGTTGTAGCTTACCTTTTACACTCTATATAAAAGACTAAGACGGAGAGTAAAAGCTAATCCAAAACTAGACTAGATTCAAATTGTTGATGTCAGGTAAATGCACACCTTGCATATAAATGCAGTGCAGTAAACACAAACTGCTTGCCCTCATGGAATGTTTTTGCTTGCGCTAAATAGGAGCAATTGAATATTAAATTATCATTGTAGTTAGTAGATAGAGTTACAAAGTGGCAAGACTCAGGGTTTTTCCTTACTGCCTCCAAAATGGTCTTACTGAGTTTTTCTATGGATAGTAATGTTGAGTGGATTGATATGCCCTGGCTACTTTCCTTTTGTGGTTTATAGTCCTTAATCCAGGATACCTAGAAGGAAGGGGAGAGGAAATATAATTGTTTTTATTTAAGAACTCATTGTTTCTAATTAACCTAAATTATTAAATTAATTATGAAATGGGCTTTTGGTTACAAAGAATTACAGATTATTAGTATGTGGCTTAATTTTATAGAAATCGTAAATTAAGCTTAACTGTGGCTCAGCCTACACATGTCTTTAGCTGCACTAGGTAAACACAAATTTCACTATACTTATTTTTCTAACCAGGGGAGCGAAAACAGCTGCTAATGTTCAATCGTGGAAGATTTATTTCCTGGCCTTTTTATACTTGAGAGATATGTTATTTCTGTTGACCACTTCAAAATCCTTTCATGTGATAGAGACAAACTAACGTCTTGTCCTGTAGTAGTTGAGATTCCTGCTGGTGAAATGTGCAATGGTATTTTTGGTGGAATAATTCAACACACAACATTCAGAATTTCTGTTTCATGATAAAACATCTTTTTGCAGGCCCCAAATGCCACAGAAAAAACCATTGTTGACATGCTTTTCCAACGGGATTCACTGATACGACAGAGCCAGGTACTACTGTGTTATTTGTAAACCAATGAAGTTATATTTTGCATAAATATTTGGAAAAACTACTTATGAGGTTTTTTTAAAGACTTGAGTATATTTTGCTAGAGGTTTTGAGCATAGTTAATCAAATGTTTGAGCACTGGAGTTTCATTCCAGTTAAATACAATGCATCTGAAAACTTGCACCTCAGTAATACCACATCGGTGATGTGCACCATTATTATATCAAGGTTATAGGAAGCAATGATGGTGCTTTGTACTATTGCTTATGTAAAACTATGATTTGCTGGGACTTCTGCGCCACTTTGCCATTTAGCTTGCCCCTGTTAACATTAATGACGATTGCAAATTTGCTGCTTCTAAGCCATTCATTGCGTTGCTTTCACTCAGAGAGAAAAACAATAATGTTGGAAAACTAGCAATGGCAAAAGTTATGGCCTTGTACTTCACAAATATTTTATTATAAGTTTTGGGGGCCTTTTCAAAGCATGTCATTGGCCACATACATATTTGTCTATTGACCAAAATCTCCTAAGTAAAATCTTCAGTTTGTAGAGTGGCCTTGTAGCACTCCTTTGACTACCATGAGAGTCTACCCAGACTCAGGCTGTCCATAGAAGATTCACTTTTTTTCCTGAAAGTTTCAGGCATTTCTGATACATGGCCAACCCAACTCAATTGTGACTTTCTCAATATAGTGTGGCTCTTGGCATTCCAGGTAGGGTTGGGTGCCTTAGCTTCTGGTATTTTGTCTTTTAAGTATTAGGGCAGAGTGGGCATACTATTGCTCTATACAATGGTGGTCAGACTTACTTGTCTTCATTCCTAAACTGATGTCAAAAGTCAACTGAAGGCTATACTTTGGCAATTTTTGCATGTGCCTCATTGTCAATGTAGCTCTAAGAGATGGTGTGCTGCTGAAATAAGCAAACTTGTCCATTGCTGATAGATTCTGGTCATGGACTGAAACTTTTGACTTGAGATCGGACTTTCCAGGAGCAGACTTGTCCATGACCTCCGTTTTCTTCTTGCTGTTCATACAGCAATGTTGCTGCATGCATCGGAGAGCAAGTCCGTGCTACTTTGCACGTCGAGCTTTGAACCGGAAATTAGTGCTTAGTCATCAGCAAACCGGAAATCTCCAAATATGATCTTGGTCTTTGCCTGGTGCCATTTCAGATTGAGCAGTTTCCCGTCTCATTTTGATTCCAGGTTCACCGTCATGGAAGACATATAATAAACGTTATTGGGAGACAATTTAGGTGATCCAGATTTTGACTTTGGAATCAATCAATCCTATCTGAGCTCAGTGTTTGAAGTCCGTATTTTAGTACAAGTGGCACCGTAAAGCCCTGCCTTTATAAAAAAAAAAAAAAAAAAAAAAAAAATGTGTTCCATGTCTTGATGTGCAGATGGAGCTACTGACAAGATATCAAAGGAAGTATAGTTGAGTACAATGCAACATACCTCTGGCTCGTGCTTGTTGAAATCTTGGCTAGATAATATCCCCTTCGTTGACAACTTTATTGTCGAGCAAAAGGGACCCAGTGGGTCATAAAGATCTGACCAAGAGGGTCTTTTCGTCTTCCAGGTGCTGGCATATTTTTCAAAAGTATTCTGGCATCCAAAATATAATCTAAAATTTAAAAATACTACTTTTGCAAAATTTGACCCATTACGTTGCGCTGATGCCAGATGTGCCAATTTGAATATTTCAATCGTGAAAGGTATTCCTACTGAGGGTTGTACCTAAACAGGACCATTTACAAAACTCTTCTAATTTTAACACTTGAAAATGAGAAGATTGTGAATTAATACAAGTTAATGTAAAAGGTAGAGAATTCCAATGGAGCAAGCTACTTGAGTTCCAAGTGAATGGAGACTTCAATAATCTCCCTTGAAATTATATTTGCATCTTGGTTAAAAATGCACGGACTACATATGGAGATGGTCGCTATTTAGATAGTGCTGTTGATTTAAAATCACCATCTCTTACAACTGTGTATGCAGAAATCAGAATTTCTCTGTGCTTCGCAAATTCCAAAGGTCGATGGCCGTCTCTGGTGAAATTATTTGAAGTTAAAATGAAAGACAATGCAATTATTACAGTAATATGTTCACAGTCTAATCTGACAGCATGCTAAAATTTTTGTTGCCTTGTATAATTCTATTGGTTTTGTTAAATATGCCAATAAATTTGTTCTATCCCATGTTCTTTGTCCTCCGATGGAGTTACTTTCGCGACAGGTTTAGATCATTGGTTTTAATCAGCCATTCTGCTGCTTATTCACCGTAAACCAACATGTGTGTTATAATCAATTTCCCATCTGGAGATGGTGGTGTAAATTTAGCAATCGATAATTGGGAAGTACAAGGATCTAACTTGTGATATTTGTCACCTCTGTCATGTTTGCAGCAAATTCCATTTTGTTATGTAGAAGATTTTGTTTTCTTTATTCTTTTGTGAGATTTGGGCCTGCTGGCAAGGTGCCCTTAAATTCAACTGCTTGCTCGGCCATCACCGAGGGCAGTTAAGAATCAACCACAGTTCTGTGGGTCTGGGGTCAGATAGGCCAGGCCAGATGAGGACTTCCTTGCCCAAAAGACATTAGTGAACCAGATAGATTTTTACAACTATCACCATTATTGAGACCAGCTTTATGTTTTTTTAAATAATAATCTTTATTGTCACAAGTAGGCTTACATTAACACTGCAATGTGAAAATCCACTAGTTGACATTCTGGCATCTGTTCAGGTACACAGAGGGAGAATTAAGAATGTCCAATTCACCTAACTGCATGCCTTTCGGGACTTGTGGGAGGAAAACAGAGCACCCGAAGGAAACCCACGCAGACACAGGGAGAACGTGCAGACTCCACACAGACAGTGACCAAGTCGGGAATCGAACCTGGGACCCTGGAGCTGTGAAGTAACAGTGCTAACCGCTGTGCTACCTTGCACATTTGTTAATTGAATTAAATTCCACCAGCTACAATGGTGGTATTTGAACCCATGTCCCCTGAGGATTAGCCTGGGTCTGTGGATTACCAGTCCAGTGACATTACTGCTACGCTACCATCTCCCCATATTACATAACATAGAACAGTACAGAACAGGCCCTTCAGCCCTCGATGTTGTGCCGAGCTTTGTCCGAAACCAAGATCAAGCTGTCCCACTCCCTGTCATTCTGGTGTGCTCCATGTGCCTATCCAATAACCGCTTGAAAGTTCCTAAAGTGTCCGACTCCACTATCACAGCAGGCAGTCCATTCCACACCCTAACCACTTTGAGTAAAGAACCTACCTCGGACATCCCTCCTATATCTCCCACCCCGAACCTTATAGTTATGCCCCCTTGTAACAGCTACATCTTTAGGTATGCAATGTTTATTGTCAACACGTACTTCAAATTTTATTTGCTTTTCTCAATAATTGTAGTTTGCAAATCTACTATTAAATATGGAAAGGTGATCGAAAGTTTCACTCCCAGTTGCATTTCAATTGATCATCTTTCAGGTGTTTTGCCCATAATCAGCAATTGAATTATTTATTTTAGCTTTGTCAACAACCCTGTTCACATTTTATTTTTAACTCCGCAGATCGTTGTAGACTGGTTAGAGAGCATCGCCAAAGATGAAGCTGGAAACTTTGCGGAGAACATTGAATTTTATGCAAAGTCTGTATATTGGTAAGAAGCAGAGTTTTTTTTGTGCGGAGGCTGTGTATATGAGGGAAGAAACTTAGATTGTTAGAAAAATCGAGATCATTGTTTCAGGTTTGATTAAATATTTGTAACCATATCCCCTCATTTATTTTTCAATGCTAACTTCTGATGTTTAAAGTAAGTTTTCAAACACCTCTCTCATGCTGTCAACCACCTATTGGGAGGAGTCTTGCATAGTACTGTCAGCACAGAAACAGGCCATTCAACCCAGCAGGTCTATGCCAGCGTTTTTACTCCACATGACGGACCTAGATGGACAGCCTACAATGAGATGCAAACAGCATTTGCCTTGTCCATTGAAGTTTTACCAACTTCAATTTCCTTAGTTTCTGTTTCGTGCAATGGAGACCATTTCAACAGTGTTTTATTTAATTTTGAAAGTATTTTTATTCAACAAATTTTCAATTATTTTAACTCCACAGAACCCCCCTGCCCACCTAAACAGCATCCCCCCCACCCCCCCAACAGTCAGCAGTAACCAATTCCCCAAAATGCATGATGAACAAACCCCAACAATCGTAGAACCCATCACTCACTACACCCCCCTCAGAGCACACCTCACCTTTTCCAGGGTTAGAAACTCCAGCGGCCATCCCCGCCACGCCCAGGCACAGAGTGGAGAAGCTGATCTTCACCTCAACAAGACCCGCCTAGGAGCAATCAGTGAGGCGAAGGCTAAAACATCTGTCCAGCAGCATCTACCTGCAGCTCCAGCCGATCAGACGCCCCGAATATGGCTTCCAGGTGACCGGGCTCCACATCCACATGTGAAATCCATGAAATGGTGCTGAACACCGTTCTCCAAAACCTTTCCTACTTCGGGCAGGATCAAAACATATGTACAAGATTCGCCGGGCTTCTCCCACACCGCTCACAGACATCCTCCACCCACCCCACTCAAATAGCTGGCTCATCCTAGACTAGACATTGAGATGCATCCTGTACACTACCTTCAGCTGTATCAGCCCTAGCCTCGTGCACAGTCGAGGCATTTACCCTCCGCAGCACCTCACGCCGCAAACCCTCCTCCAACACCACCCCAACCCCTCCTCCCACCTCGTCTTAACCCCCTCCATGGACACCCCGTCCTCCTCCAAGTTCCTCCCATAAATTACATAGACCATCTCCCTCTCCAAACACCCACACTGACAGCACTACCTCCCAACAGCGAGGAGGCAGGCGCTATCTGGAAGGTCGGAAAGCCATCACCTCAGTCAGAATTTCCACTGTGAGGGGAGTGGCCCCACCTGTCAACCCAACCCCCGCCATCTTTCTTCCTGCAAGATTCATAGGCCTTCAGTCTTTACAGCCTCACTTGACGGCGGACTTGCGCTCACCCCCTTCTTTCCAACACCCTTCGACATTTCACGTCTTCCTTTATAACTTCCCACACCAACCCATTCATAAAGTACCCCTGAACCCAGGCATAAAAGTCCAAAAAATAGAGACTCTAGCAGGAGCCACCAAATGTGCGGCCTCCACCTACATGTCACCACCAGAAGCCCACAGTGTTTTAGTTCAAGTGCATACTGATCATTGTTGGGGCTAGACCTTTCATTTCTTGGATTGTATAGGTGGGAAGGAGAGGTATTCAGCTCAAGTAACAATTCACAGACAAATGGGCATTTGTGGGCTATAAAATGTTGATCATCTTGGGAAATGATCTATTTTCAGGGTCTCCCAACAATGGAAAATAGTGCACAGTTAAATAGCGTTTAAGTTAATAAATGCAGAGAATTCACTGGAGGGATATTGTTCAATAAGTAAAATGTTTTGTCATAGTGCTTTCTGCATGGTTTCTCAACCCCATTATTTTTAACTTGTAGGGAAAATACACTACATGTGTTAAAACAACGGCGATCGGGTATCTCTGGATTTTCAAGGCAACTTGTAACTGAACTGGTAATACAATTTTGTTGTACTTTGCCGAAATTAGATCCACATAATCTTACTGGAAGAACTTAGTTGTTAACCTTTTTCTTGTCCTGTTAAACAGGACTTTTGTTTAATGAGCTGAACAACAGCAACAAGCTTTAATGGAGCAGTGAATATGGAAATGTGTTAAAGCTAACCATCTCTACTGCAGCTAAGCCTGCGTTTGAAATTTATTGTGACTGAGGTAACAAAATTCTGACTATACTTTTCATTCCATTTTCCCCAAGGATCCAGATGCTCCTATCAGGCAAAAAATGCCTCTTGCAGATTTGGATAGGGAAGATGACGCCAGGTTTATGAAATATCTCTTTGCTCTTATACGAGCTGGGATGACTGATGAGGTGAAACTCTCTTCTTATTTCGGCATGCACCTCAAGTATACAAAAGTGTACACTGATTGTGAAAAAACATCCACGTACTTAATAAATCACTTAACATCCCTCAGGCTCAGAGATTGTGCAAACGGTGTGGCCAGGCTTGGAGAGCTGCCACTCTGGAAGGCTGGAAACTGTACCATGATCCAAATCTTAATGGTGGTGAGTATACTATTCTAGAATATTAACAATTATTTACTCGGGTGGATACGAATCATTATTTGAATTGTTGAGATTGATATTTGGTCTGATTTCAGGAGCAGTTCTTGAACCTGTAGAGGGCAACCCAAACAGAGGTGTTTGGAAGGCTTGTTGTTGGAGGATGGCTGAAGATGTAAGCTAAGTATTAAAAGCATTGGAAAATAGGTGTAAAAATTTATTGTGATGAGCATTGAACCTCCAGCTTTTTAAAACATCTAATGGCTGCTTTCCAAAAATACAATAATGTATTTCACGTGATTAAAAATATTTTGTGCATGAAAGCTAAAAACACTTTCCAATAAATTAATAAAAATTTTACTTTGTACTTTATAACATACTAGGTATTGATCAGAATTTCCAATTAGAATGATGTGAAATTTGAATTCAGTGGCCTGTAAAACTTAATTTATATCTTTGGATCCACTATCTGTTTTGTTCAGAATTAACATATCATTGATGTGGATCATTGGCAGAGTCCAGTTAATTTAAGGTGATCAATTGCTCTTCAATCAGTTAATTCCTTATACAGTCCAAGCTTGAAAAGCTTTGGCTGAGGCTTGTTTTATAGGGCTGTCAACAGATTTGTTATTTAATTGCACAATGTACTACACAGTAGTAATTATAAATAGATGAAAAGAATTATGAAAATATTTAAAATAAAGTTAAATAATTTGTTTTAAAAAGTGGGTTGTGCTCTGATTGCTGCAGCACTATTGATCAGTATAATTCATAATACCTAGGTCGGCACGGTGGCGCAGTGATTAGCACTGGCCCCGGGTCACTGTCCGTGTGGAGTTGCACTTTCTCCCCGTGTCTGTGTGGGTCTCACCCCCACAACCCATGTATTGGCCACGCTAAATTGCCCCTTAATTAATTGGGGGAAAAAAATAATATCTCACAAGGGAAGGTGATTGTTTCTTTTCTGCAGTACACCAGGGGCAGCTTGTCCTTGTGCAAGTATCATATAGTAGCCATGAGTGCATTGTGCTATAGTGGTGTTACTTTGTGTCTGATCCGCTGTGTACATCTCTGCTCCCCACTCCACTCCACTCACTGGTTAATCATTCGATCCATTATTGAACTTACTGACATCAGTGCTATATTGAATTTATTTACTGGAGGAAATGAGCAAGTTGTATAAGATAATCTCAAATTTCCTCACTTTTTAAAAACTTGAAAGAGCGAACTATTCAGTAGACATCTTGAAATTTAAAGTAAATTCTTTATTTTAACAGTAATTTAAATTGTTTATCTGTTATGAATTTAATTAAAGTACTCAATTTGCAATGTCAAATTTGGGGAGAGGATTATTTCATAATTTTCACATGGGTCTTCGTATTAATAAGGAAGTCATTGTTCAAGGTTAATATTTTCAGTAATATAAATTTGGTTTTATAGGAACAGTTTAACAGATATGAGCGAGCGATCTACGCAGCCTTGAGTGGAAATCTCAAGCAGGTAAAAGATGAAAAAATTTATGCTCTTGCCTGTAAAGATCCCAATTCTTAAGAGAATCCTTATAGATGATTTATAACTGTTCAATTAATTGTGTTCCTGCAATGTTACAATAATTTATTATATATTGTAGCTCCTTTCAGTGTGTGATACTTGGGAAGACTGTGTTTGGGCATACTTCAGGGTGATGGTGGACAGTCTTGTAGAACAAGAAATTCGTGCATTGAGTATTCCTGTGCGTGAATTAGAAGAATTGCCTAAAGAGTACACTGAAGCAAAGTAAGTACACACTCAAAAGCATTTCATGGGTTATTACAATATGAAGCACACTTCATTTGTTTTACAAGTAGTTTTCTTACACGAACATACAAATTAGAATTCTTTTGATCAAGTAAACAAATCCTGTGTTGCACATTTCAGTTGGACCCTAGAGGCAATATTTGAGGAGATGCAGGCAACAGAAAAAAAGGTATGAGATGAAATGTTCTTTTCCTGTATGTTTTAAAATATCACTTCTAGTTTGAAATTTGCAGATGCTAAGTAGTTATGCAAGTATCTCTCATTTTATAACTAGTGCAGTGTCAGTAATTTGTGAAGTGCAATTTGATCAGGTTTGTTTTCTTTGCAAAATCTGAGATTAATTGGGGCCCCACAGTTTATTTTTCAAGATGAAAGTTTACAATTTTATATTTGAACTTTTATTTTTCTAACATTTTTAATATAAAGAAATGTTCTAGGCGAAGGCAAAATAGCTACTTGCTATAGGACAGGAGACATTAGGAAGAACTGAAAGCTTCCTCAAAGGAATTGGTCTAGAAGAGGATTTTTCAAAAAAGTGGGAAAAGATTTAAGGTGTAAATTCCAAGGTGTTGCAGCTCTACCAACTGCAGTGTGGTTAAAGGAGTTGAATACATGGAAGATTCAAGTCGGGATCAGAGTTTGAAAGGAGGTATAAACCTTGGTGGGTCCCAATTTAGATGAGGACAAGAATTTTGAACAGATCTAAGGGCAGAAGGGTTGCAATGTGATATGGCATATAGTGATAAGACCTGGGCAATGATTGGTGCTATTTAAGCTGTCCTGTAACGTGGAGCTATTGATTGAAGGGTGAGCACACTCTGAGCAAACACCTAGAGTGGAAAGTAAACATTTAGCATGTGCATGCCCTAATGGATGACAATTCACAAAAGTTGGAGACATCATCTTATGGGGAGTTGATTGCTTGGTGAGACTTGAAAAGGAAAAATAAATGATACTAACTTGCATAGAGGTGAAACTTGATGGGGATCATTATAAACCACTTGCCATTTGGAACTTCATTTTATAATTAATTTTTAGAATCTGATGAATCAGTTCATTCACATCTAAAGATTATATACAGAATTGCTAAGATGCAGAAGGAGGCCATTTGGCCCATTATATGCACCGGCTCTCCAAATGAGCATCATGACTTATTCAAATAATCATTTAATTTACTCTTGGATACCTTGATTAAACCTGCCTTCACCACACTTCCAGGATTATAGACCCAAGTTACTCGTGTGGCAAGGTGGGGCTTGTTTAGCACAGTGTGCTAAATAGCTGGCAGAACAAGGCCAGCAGCGCGGGTTCAATTCCCGTACCAGCCTCCACGAACAGGCGCCAGAATGTGGCGACTAGGGGCTTTTCACAGTAACTTCATTGAAGCCTACTTGTGACAATAAGCGATTATTAATAAGTAATGTATCTTCACAGCGTCAGGGTCCTAGGTTTGATTCCGGTTTGGGTCACTGTCTGTGCGGAGTCTGTATGTTCTCCAGTGTCAACGTGGGTTTCCTCCGGGTGCTCCGGTTTCTCCCACAAGTCCTGAAAGACGTGCTGTTAGGTGAATTGGACATTCTGAATTTTCCCTCTGTGTACCCGAATAGACGGCGGAGTCTGAAGGCCAACATACCATTTGCCTTCCTCATTGCATGCTGTACCTGCACGCTTACTTTTAGCGACTGATGCACGAGGGCATCAAAGTCTCGCTGAGTATCCGTCTCTCAATTTACATTCAAATAATAATCTGCCTTCCTATTTTTCTACCAAAAGTGGATAATCTCACATTTATCTGCCATGCATTTCTGCATCCACCTCACGGCTCATCCTCCCACCCAACTTTGTATCATCTGCAAATTTGTAGATACTACATTTCGTTCCCTCATCCAAATCATTAATATATAATGTGAATAGATGGGCCCTAGCACAGATCCCTGCTGTACCCCACTAGTCATCGCCTGCCAATAAAAAAGGACCTATTTATTCCAATCCTTTCCTTCAGTCTGCTAACCAGCTTTTCTATCTATCTCAAGACACTACCACATTCCCATGCGTTTTAACTTTACATGCTAATTTGCTATATGTGACCTTGTCTAAATAAAACCACATCCATTGGTGTGTCGGACTCACTGCTATAGGAAGGGTAGAAGGCAGATGTTGTGGCCTTCGCCTCTCTCAGCTTCTCTCCGACGTTCCTGCTGGAGTGAAGGTCACCGGTGCTTTTGATATTTTTGGCTAAAGTTTGTTTGGGGAATTTGTTGGAATTCCTGCATTATCCGGAAATTAAATGTGCCATAAGGGGAGCGGAGGAGGCGTTTTACTTTAGGTGGCTGCCGTTCATTACCTTTTTAAAAGGGCTGGCTATCGTCAGCAAATTGGGGGGAGGGGGTTGGGGGGGAAATGTTGGTTAGGGAGGAGGGCAGCTTGGAGGTGGGGGATTTATGGGGACTGGTGGGGGGAGGGGTTTTGTTGGATTGGAGAGATATATTTGTTTAAACGTATAAATGTATTGGAATATTTTGTATGTTAATATTGGAATTTTTTGTCTTGAATAAAAGTATTTTTTAAGAGACTATGCGACCATCACCTTTTCCTTACTGTCGTTCCTGAAAACTAAATAGCCTTCAATGTTTAGTTCCTATCCTTGGGCACTTTGGAACTGTGTCTCCGTATTCCCAGCTATATCATTCCCCTAAACATCTGTCTGTGAAACTAATTCATCCATTTTATTTCAGATGTTCCGAGCATTCAGGTACAAAACCTTGAGGCTAGTCCTTTTAACGTTCCTTGTCCCGTCCCTACTAATTTTTATTATGTCCTTATCTGATTCTGGCCCTTGATTTCTCTGCCTATCACTTTTCTTATTCTCCTTGCTTTTTTTCCCCTCTTGTTCTTGATTCCTCCTGCTCTGAATTCTTACAGAGGTTCCCATCCCCCTGCCATATTAGTTTAAACCTTTCCCACCCACTCCAGTAAGTACCCCACCAAGGATATCAGTGCCCAGGTGTAACTCATCCAGCTTGTACTGGTCCCACCTACCCCAGAACTGGTACCAATGCCCCAGGAATCTGAAACCCTCCCCCTCACATCACCTTTTCAGACAAACTTACTTATGTTGTTTATACCAGTGTGTACCACGACAAATGGCTGTTCACCTTCCCTCTTCAGAATGTCTTGCAACTGCTCTGAGACATTTAATGCACATTAAATTATGTTATAAAATGCTTAGTGATATCTATGTGAATAAAACTTTTTTTTAAATTTGTAGCATGTGTTGGAAGAGAATAAAGCTCACTACCATATCATTCAGAAATTCATAATCTTGGGAGATATTGATGGTAAGTTTTTAATGTAAATTGAATGGAAGTCGCCAAATATGTGTACAGAGATGTATATGCTGTAAATTGTGTTATTATACATGGAAGGTTTATGTGATGTCTTGTCCATCTGATGCAATATTTATTTGTGAATAATAGGTCTAATGGATGAATTTCAGGATTGGCTAGCAAAATGCAGATCCCTCCTTCCAGCACATCTCCTTCGATTCATGACTCATCTTGTATTGTTCTTGTGGAATTTGGGCCTCCAGGCAAAGGTATACCTGTCTGTTGCATCCTAATGTTGCTGTGTGGAAGGAGTTTCTAATGTGTATTAGTACATAAGCATGTCTAAATGGAAAACCACATTTCAATTTATTTTATATTTCAAATTCCATAAAGCTTAGAATTAGATTTAAGATGAATTCCATATGGGCAGTTGCGCACTAAACCATGAATACCACTTCCTCTCCTTGGCTTTTCCTCAAAAGACTGACCAAGAAGTGATGAAATTCATTCTGAGAATTAAAGGTTTGAGTAATGATTAGGTGTGTTACTAGAAAAGGAAACGAGCTAATGTCAACACCAATGACCTACAATCAGTCGTCCTCATTTCTTCTACTCCAATTAAGTGAAAGGGTTGGAACTATAATTGTTATCCTGGAACAAATCCGGGCCGGTGTTTAACGAATACCGTCTTCCTCTGTCAAATCCCGCTGGCAGTGGAAAACTATCCCTTTCCGCTGTGTGCTCCCCACCCAAACACCTTAAAATCTACGACAGATGATCTTTGTTAAAATATGTTTTACTTCTTTCAGGAGGACGTTTGTATGGACATTCTCAAAACGTATATAGAGGTAAGATAGTTAAATAACTTTTTTCCAAATAATACTTTGAAGCAAAAATATAATACTTCAAGCTTTTTATATTAATGTGCGTGCTGATTTAAATGCCTCATAATTTGACTAAGTACTTCAATGATTCTGCATTGGAGAAACCACACCATAGTGATGTTTATGTCCATGTGTTTCTTCTGCCTTTTTGTCTCTGGGCTAGGCCAATTTGGCGCGTTATCGAAAAGACTTTACCAAATGAAGTAATGCACATGGAAATCAATCTAAATGCACTAATCTTTTCTTCACTCAATTTATAAAAGGAATACGCAACGGCCTACGAACTAATAGTTATTTTGCTGCAGTAGTTAAAAGCAACTTGCTTGAGACCAACCTTTTTTTAATGTCTGCCTTGTTCGAAATGTAGAATCATGTGCTTTATTAAACAATGGAGATAAGTGGATGTCTTTTTTTACTGTATCAGAATAAAGTGTATCCTGCATCATCATTAGTTATGAATGTTGTCTTTTACAGCTTCTAATGAAAGCTAAGCACACAAATTTAATAGCATTTTATGTTAGCCACTTGCCCCCGGAGCTGGCTGTCACTCAATATTCTGCATTTTTGGAGACCGTCACAGAGACTGAACAACGGAAACTGTGTCTCGACCTGGCAAGAGAAGCTGGTGAGGAGAGATTCTAATTTATATTATCCTGTAAAGTTTAATTCACATCAGAACATTGCAAAAGTACATTACCAAACTGCTGATTCGGTAATATGCAATGTAACCAGGAATTCATTGGCATTACCTTAGTGTAGTTCTTCACTCATCTTGACTCACCTGAATAATTACATCAGAACAATGGCATATTATTGATTTTTGGCTCAACAAGATAGAGGAAATTGGGCTGTTAATCTGTCTGTTTTATCTTGCACACTGATTTACTCTAACTTATATTCCAGATTCTGCAAATTTTGCAAAAACACTTTGCCACTCATTAATGTAAGAATAGTTCTCTCAAATTTGCATTCCCTTGGTACCAGTTTTTTATGCTGATTAAAGCAAATTTTTACATTATAACATATCAAGAAATTTCAATATAATGAGTCTAAATTTTGTTGTAGGTTGTACCATTTCAGAAAATTCCAGATCAATGTAAAAAATGCTGTTACAGCTGGTCAATCCGTTATTGCTGACTTACGAACTAATCACAGGAGACTCTGAGCAGGTTATGAAAAAAATGAAAATCGCTTATTGTCACGAGTAGGCTTCAATGAAATTACTGTGAAAAGCCCCTAGTTGCCACATTCCGGCACCTGTTCGGTGAGGCTGGTACGGGAATGATCGTTTATTCAAGCATATGCAGGGCATAGAACATAGAACAATACAGCGCAGTACAGGCCCTTCGGCCCACGATGTTGCACCGAAACAAAAGCCATCTAACCTACACTATGCCATTATCATCCATATGTTTATCCAATAAACCTTTAAATGCCCTCAATGTTGGCGAGTTCACTACTGTAGCAGGTAGGGCATTCCACGGCCTCACTACTCTTTGCGTAAAGAACCTACCTCTGACCTCTGTCCTATATCTATTACCCCTCAGTTTAAAGTTATGTCCCCTCGTGCCAGCCATATCCATCCGCGGGAGAAGGCTCTCACTGTCCACCCTATCCAACCCCCTGATCATTTTGTATGCCTCTATTAAGTCTCCTCTTAACCTTCTTCTCTCCAACGAAAACAACCTCAAGTCCGTCAGCCTTTCCTCATAAGATTTTCCCTCCATACCAGGCAACATCCTGGTAAATCTCCTCTGCACCCGCTCCAAAGCCTCCACGTCCTTCCTATAATGCGGTGACCAGAACTGTACGCAATACTCCAAATGCGGCCGGACCAGAGTTCTGTACAGCTGCAACATGACCTCCCGACTCCGGAACTCAATCCCTCTACCAATAAAGGCCAACACTCCATAGGCCTTCTTCACAACCCTATCAACCTGGGTGGCAACTTTCAGGGATCTATGTACATGGACACCTAGATCCCTCTGCTCAGCCACACTTTCAAGAACTTTACCATTAGCCAAATATTCCGCATTCCTGTTATTCCTTCCAAAGTGAATCACCTCACACTTCACTACATTAAACTCCATTTGCCACCTCTCAGCCCAGCTCTGCAGCTTATCTATATCCCTCTGTAACCTGCTACATCCTTCCACACTATCGACAACACCACCGACTTTAGTATCGTCTGCAAATTTACTCACCCACCCTTCTGCGCCTTCCTCTAGGTCATTGATAAAAATGACAAACAGCAACGGCCCCAGAACAGATCCTTGTGGTACTCCACTTGTGACTGTACTCCATTCTGAACATTTCCCATCAACCACCACCCTCTGTCTTCTTTCAGCTAGCCAATTTCTGATCCACATCTCTAAATCACCCTCAATCCCCAGCCTCCGTAATTTTTGCAATAGCCTACCGTGGGGAACCTTATCAAACGCTTTGCTGAAATCCATATACACCACATCAACTGCTCTACCCTCGTCTACCTGTTCAGTCACCTTCTCAAAGAACTCAATAAGGTTTGTGAGGCATGACCTACCCTTCACAAAGCCATGCTGACTATCCCTGATCATATTATTCCTATCTAGATGATTATAAATCTTGTCCCTTATAATCCCCTCCAAGACTTTACCCACTACAGACGTGAGGCTCACCGGTCTATAGTTGCCGGGGTTGTCTCTGCTCCCCTTTTTGAACAAAGGGACCACATTTGCTGTCCTCCAGTCCTCTGGCACTATTCCTGTAGCCAATGATGACATAAAAATCAAAGCCAAAGGTCCAGCAATCTCTTCCCTGGCCTCCCATAGAATCCTAGGATAAATCCCATCAGGTCCCGGGGACTTATCTATTTTCAGCCTGTCCAGAATTGCCAACACCTCTTCCCTACGTACCTCAATGCCATCTATTCTATTAGCCTGGGGCTCAGCATTCTCCTCCACAACATTATCTTTTTCCTGAGTGAATACTGACGAAAAATATTCATTTAGTATCTCGCCCATCTCTTCAGACTCCACACACAATTTCCCATCCCTGTCCTTGACTGGCCCTACTCTTTCCCTAGTCATTCGCTTATTCCTGACATACCTATAGAAAGCTTTTGGGTTTTCCTTGATCCTTCCTGCCAAATACTTCTCATGTCCCCTCCTTGCTCGTCTTAGCTCTCTCTTTAGATCCTTCCTCGCTACCTTGTAACTATCCATCGCCCCAACCGAAACTTCACACTTCATCTTCACATAGGCCTTCTTCTTCCTCTTAACAAGAGATTCCACTTCCCTGGTAAACCACGGTTCCCTCGCTCGACGCCTTCCTCCCTGTCTGACCGGTACATACTTATCAAGAACACGCAGTAGCTGATCCTTGAACAAGCCCCACTTATCCAGTGTGCCCAACACTTGCAGCCTACTTCTCCACCTTATCCCCCCCAAGTCACGTCTAATGGCATCATAATTGCCCTTCCCCCAGCTATAACTCTTGCCCTGCGGTGTATACTTATCCCTTTCCATCATTAACGTAAACGTCACCGAATTGTGGTCACTGTCCCCAAAGTGCTCTCCTACCTCCAAATCCAACACCTGGCCTGGTTCATTACCCAAAACCAAATCCAACGTGGCCTCGCCTCTTGTTGGCCTGTCAACATATTGTTTCAGGAAACCCTCCTGCACACACTGTACAAAAAACGACCCATCTATTGTACTCGAACTATATATTTTCCAGTCAATATTTGGAAAGTTAAAGTCTCCCATAATAACTACCCTGTTACTTTCGCTCATATCCAGAATCATCTTCGCCATCCTTTCCTCTACATCCCTAGAACTATTAGGAGGCCTATAAAAAACTCCCAACAGGGTGACCTCTCCTTTCCTGTTTCTAACTTCAGCCAATACTACCTCGGAAGAAGAGTCCCCATCTAGCATCCTCTCCGCCACCGTAATACTGCTCTTGACTAGCAGCGCCACACCTCCCCCTCTTTTGCCTCCTTCTCTGAGCTTACTAAAACACCTAAACCCCGGAACCTGCAACATCCATTCCTGTCCCTGCTCTATCCATGTCTCCGAAATGGCCACAACATCGAAGTCCCAGGTACCAACCCACGCTGCCAGTTCCCCTACCTTGTTTCGTATACTCCTGGCATTGAAGTAGACACACTTCAAACCACCTACCTGAACGCTGGCCCCCTCCTGCGACGTCAAATCTGTGCTCCTGACCTCTATACTCTCATTCTCCCTTACCCTAAAACTACAATCCAGGTTCCCATGCCCCTGCTGCATTAGTTTAAACCCCCCCAAAGAGCACTAACAAATCTCCCCCCCAGGATATTTGTGCCCCTCAGGTTCAGATGTAGACCATCCTGTCTGTAGAGGTCCCACCTTCCCCAGAAAGAGCCCCAGTTATCCAAAAATCTGAAACCCTCCCGCCTGCACCATCCCTGTAGCCACGTGTTTAAATGCTCTCTCTCCCTATTCCTCATCTCACTATCACGTGGCACGGGCAACAACCCAGAGATAACAACTCTGTTTGTTCTAGTTCTGAGCTTCCATCCTAGCTCCCTGAAAGCCTGCCTGACATCCTTGTCCCCTTTCCTACCTATGTCGTTGGTGCCAATGTGGACCACGACTTGGGGCTGCTCCCCCTCCCCCCTAAGGACCCGGAAAACACGATCCGAGACATCACGTACCCTTGCACCTGGGAGGCAACATACCAAACGTGAGTCTCTCACGCTCCCACAAAATCTCCTATCTGTGCCCCTGACTATAGAGTCCCCAATTACTAATGCTCTGCTCCTCTCCCCCCAAGTCAGTTCAACCCAATAGCTGATCCGAGCTCTAATGTTTACAGAAAAACTGCACTCTTATGCCATGCTTTGCACCTATACAGATATTGTTTAAATTTTGATCTAAAATGTTGCACAGATTTTGCCAAAACAGGTGCATCTGGTACGAACCACGCATTTATACCTACACCTTTCCAGAGGCTTCTAGTTTATCTTGGTGTGACTGCTGCTCCCCATCGCTAACTGGTACTCGGGCAGCCGTCATTGCATTTGACTCCAAGGCTTCATCGTCTCTTAACGAAGTCAGCTAATGCAGTCCTTGCAGCGATGGATTCTATTGACGTGTCTTTAGGTTTTAGGGTGGCCAACTGCTGTTAGAATGTGTTCAATGCTGATTTTTGCACCAGAGACAAATGCTGACATTTAAAAAAGAGATCTTGTAACCCTTTTCTATTATTTTCTTATTGATTGTCAAACCGCACTATGTAATCCTATCCTTTGTTTGAATTATTTTCGTCTGACAATACTAAACCTGATGCTGTGTTTTAGGGAAAAGAGAAGTTATTTGTTTCTGAATTGAAACTTGCAAAGCATTAGATTTGTGTTTTTTGAAAGCATTTCACATATTGGGCTGTAATTTCTGAGACCCAGTGGGCATTGCAGTGGGCGCCCCTTTGTAAGTTCTCCGGTAAGGGTTGTACAACAATTGCCCAGCAGTGCAAATGTCCCCTGGCCAATTGCCCTTTGATGGCTCCCGACTGCGTTTGCACCATTAGTTACCCAGGAAAAGTAACTTCTTCCAACTTCTACATAACTATGCACGCGCACAGGATTTCTCCACCTCCTCTCATATCCCAGGGGTGCCCCACCCTCCCTGCAAGACTCCCCACACACCCATGGGGACTCTTTCTCCTGCCTACCAGCCAGACCTGACTCATTCTCTTTCCCCCCCCCCCCTCCCCCGTGCAAAATCCCACCTATTTACATTGTACACTTGTATGGCGTGTCAATGACCTTTAAACTTCCCTGGATCTTTTAACTTGTGACTTTGATTGCAACCCTGAGGAATTAATAATTTTCTGTTGTATTCAAAATAGTAGTTAAATGATTTACATCATTACAGTAATCTGCAAATGATGAATACGGTTTATTTAGGTTTTTTGAAGGAATGCCTGTAAACACATTCTTGAATGCATATTTTTTAATTGGGATGTCTTTCCAAAACTATTCTGTAGACCTTGATGTAGCAGCTGTGACCAAGTGTGTTGTAGAAAACATTCGGAAAAAGGATGCTGAAGAATTTACCCACCATGACCTATCACCATCTCTGGATACTGCTACTACAAAAGTGAGTACAATTTATGAATGGATCTGTTGTAACCTTAAATGATACTTGATGGTGAAAGGCACTTCTGTTCATTGAATAAACATCACCCCCCCCCCCCTTAATATGCCATGTAATTTGAGCTAAATAAATTAGTGCAAGAGCAGAATTTTTGCTGTTTTCCTTTCAAAAGTTATTGTTTGTTGTCAACCTGCTCTGTTTAATACAGTTGTGCTAAATTGTGATTAATTTACTGGAAAATTCCAGCTACCACTTTCAGATGTTGGTGTTTGAAATACTTCCCTTTAAAAATATTGGATTGACTGTGATACAAGATTAATATTAAGAAAAAGCTTTAACAAAATAAGATTGAATGTCTACTTTTGAATTTTTGCAAGCTGAATCGAATAACATAACTTTTACAGGAAGATCGTATGAAGATTAATGTAATTGAGTGGCTGGTGTTTGATCCCACACAAAGGGCTGAGACACTGAAACAAAGTAATGCTATAATGAGGAAATTCTTGGGTATGTGGTTTTGTTTCATTTGTACATAGTTTTAATTAATTTTCTTTTAATTTGGTTTTGTTTTCATGCTAGCCGAAATTATGCGACCCATTGTCTATTAGTTGCATACAGCTTGGTAATCATTTTGATTTGTGGATAATGGCCTAGTGACCTAGACATTCAGCTGTGCGATGTCTTTTCTGCAGGCAGTAAACGGCCTCGAACCTTCCAATATGGCTGGCAAGAGAGGCACACTCAAGCTGGTAGTGTGCTACCTGTCATATTGATGTAGGCAGATGCATTGACATCAGTGGCACCTATCCAAATTAAGCCAACATCAGAATATTATTTAAATTGCAGGGTCTGTTGTTTTTATATTAATGTCCAATCTTTTTTTTTTAAATTAAGGGGCAATTTTGCAGGGCCAATCCACCTACCACATCTTTGGGTTGTGGGGTGGCGCATGTGCAAACTCACATGGGCAGTGACCTGGGGCTGGGATCGAACCCGTGTTCTCAGTGCTGTGTGGCAGAAGTGCTAACCACTGCTCCACCGTGCTGCCCATCCAATATTTTTATAATATCCCCTCTAAGAAATTTGATTTGGAGGCCATTAACCCCTTACCTATGATATAGCTTGCAGGTATGGGGTCAGAATGAGGTAATGCAAGCAATTCTTCATGTAAAGTGAACTAAGTAATGAGTAAATATAATTTGTATTCTGTGATTTAAATGCAGTAATTTTGTTTTCAAGCTTCTAAAAAACATGAAGCAGCTAAAGAAGTGTTCAGCAAAATTCCACAAGATTCTATAGCCGAGGTACACGCAAGCTGGCGTAATTATGGGATGAATTTCATGCCGCCAGCAGAGGAAGAAAATGCTATCCGGGAACATTTGTGCATAAGGGCTTATCTGGTAAGGTTGCAGGAGATAATTCACAGACCTAGAGTTTTAGCAGTGAAACCATGCTTGACGGAGCGCAGAACAGAAATCGGGTTATGCTGTTGGGTGTCCTAATCTCTCACTCGAATTATCCCTACAATTTTGAATGAAGGTTGATGATTGACCATCTTTAGTTCAGAGTTATATGAACGTTTAATTGGCAAGCACCCCAAAAACAAAATTAATGATTTCAGCCCATTAGTGCAAAAAAGAGTCTGCCTGAAGGTGTTGTATTCTGATGAGTGCTCCCTTCTATGTTCTGGAGCTCAATTTCATAAATGCAAGTCAGCTGTTCTTCAAACTTCACGCTTCAAAAATCTCTTGCCTGTGAAGGCATCCTATTCCGCTTGTTTATTTGTATTGAAGAGTGATTTTTTAAATGTATTAATCTTTTGATGTAACAAATTAAATTCTATAAATTGTGCTTTTCTCCAGGAAGCTCATGAACTTTTCAACAAATGGTTTACATGTATGCAATCTACACCACAGGAGCCCACCATTTCCGCAGGAGCAAGTTTCACTGAGACAGTGGCTCATGAACACAAACAGAGGAAATTCCAGGTTCAGAGTATAGACCGTTTCAGCTTGTGGAATGTGTGGTTCTCTACACTTTTATGAGATTAATTATATTTTTCCCCAAACAGGATGATTATGAGAGATGGAATGACAATTTGGAAAGCCTCACCAGTGAAGTAAAAGAGAAGATCTTTAATGTCTTGCTCTTTGTGAACGGAGGATGGTTGGTTGACATCAGAGAGGTAAACACAAAATGGAATATTTGTTTAGCGTGAATATTCTGAACAGCTTAACCAGTAGAGATCAAAAGGAAAGAAGATTTTTATAGCATCTTTCACGTCCTTATTTAACTTGTGACCAATGGATTATGTTTTCAGTATAGTCCGTTTTATGTATAAAGCTAATTCCCATACAACAAATGAATAACCAGTTAAGATTATTTTGGTCGGTAGTTGAGGGTGGAACAATGGTCCGGAGAGTTTACTGCAGCGTGCCATGGACTATTATGTGCAACTGAACAGGCAGACAGAACTGGTCATTAACAGCACCTCAGTGGTGAATCAAAGTGTCCCATCTAAATTATGTTCTCAAGTCCATGCTGAGGCCTGCACATGTGAGCTGACTGAAAGGCAAGCGTTCTGCTACACTGACATTTAATTCAGTGTAGATAGTGGTTTGGCGAAAGTGAATGCATTAAGCTTTTTATTAAAAATCAAGCCTTTTATTCAAAGTGGATTATATAGATGGTCGTGCAAATATAGGATACATGGCTGCTAATTTGAAGCTAGGGTCTAAATCTAAGCGAAGGAAACATGACGGTATGAGGAGCAAATTGGCTGTGGTAGATTAGAAAACTGCATGAAAAAGTATAACTGTGGACAAACATGGCACTTAAAAAATTGATACATGGTTTACCACAAATTTTCATTTCTTTTGAGACACAAAAACCCAGCACAGGAACCAACCATAGCTAATGAGGGAGGCTGAACATTATATTAGATCAACGGAAGAGGCTTATAAAGTTGCCAAAAAATTAGTAACCCTGAGGGTTGGGAGCATTTTAGAATTCAGCAGAGGAGGACCAGGAAACTGATAGAGAAAGAAAGAAATGGGAATTATTAAATTAAACTACTGAGAAACATATAAACGGACTGTAAATAGATAGGCATGGAAAAATTAAAAGATTAGTCAATACAAATGTGGACCCATTAAAGGCAGAGGCAGGTGAATTTATCATGAGTTAGGAAATGGCAGAGAAATTAAACAAATGTTATGAGTCTGTCTTCACGGAGTAAGATGCAGAAAACCTCCCAGCAATAGTGAACCAAGAGACTAGTGATAATGAAGAACTGAAAAAAATTTGTATTAGTTAAAAGATAGTAATGAAAAAATTAATGGTACTGAAAGTTGATAAATCACCGTGACCTGATGATCAACATCCCAAAAAGCATTGAACGAGGTGGCTATAGGGATAATGTTTGCATTGGTAGTCATCTTCCAAAATGCTGTAGATTCTGGAATGGCTCCTGCAGATCAGAGGTAGCAAATGTAACCCCACTATTTAATAAGAGGTTGAATAAACTTGGTTTGTTCTCACTGGAACGAAGGAGATTGAAGGACGACCTGATAAAGGTCTACAAAATTATGAGGAGCATAGACAGAGTGGATAGTTAGAGACTTTTTCCCAGGGTAGAGGGGTCAATTACGAGGGGGCATAGGTTTAAGGTGCGAGGGGTAAGGTTTAGAGGAGATGTACGAGGCAAATTGTTTTTACACAGAGGGTAGTGGGTGCCTGGAACTCACTTCCGGAGGAGGTGGTGGAAGCAGGGACGATAGTGACGTTTAAGGGGCATCTTGACAAAGACATGAATAGGATGGGAATAGAGGGATACGGACCCTGGAAGTGTAGAAGATTTTAGTTTAGACGGGCAGCATGGTCAGCGCAGGCTTGGGCTGAAGGGCCTGTTCATGTGCTGTACTTTTCTTTGTTCTTTGTTCTTAAGGATGAAACCAGGTACAGACCTGTTAGCCCTAACAGAGTAGTAGGGAAAATGCTCACATTTATTGTAAAGGATGCAAATGGTCTACTCCTATTTCCAGTGCATATGCAAGAGAGATGGGTTGGTCAAGGTCACAAATGACAATTAAATACCATGACTGGCATCTGTATGCTATGTCGATATGACAGAACCAATAGCTTTTCCTGCCCAAAAGTCTGATCAGTTCTCTTGATTACAACTAGTGTTCTTGTCATGATCAGCCACAACTTATAAATAAATCACGATTTATCCCAAAGGCTTCCCATTCTTCTCAGTAAATTGGAATGGGTGATTTCGACATGACTCTCCATCTTGGCATGTAATTAGTTGATAAAATGAATGAGGAATTTCTACGGTAAAAGCAAAGTATTGAGGATGTTTGATATCTTTGTGCTAGAAAAATTCAGCAGGTCTGGCAGCAGCTGGAGAGAGAAACTGAGTTAAAGTTTTTGAGTTCGAGATTTTTAAAATTCATTTATGGGATGTGGGTTAGGCCAGCATTTATTGCCCATCCCTAGTTGCCCTTCAGAAGGTGGTGGTGAGTTGCCTTCTTGTAGGCACACACACAATGCTGTTCGGGAGGGAGTTCCAGGGTTTTGACCCAGTGACAGTTGAGATATGGCGATATATTTCCAAGTCAGGGTGGTGAGTAACTTGGAGGGGAACCTCCAGGTGGTGGGGTTCCCAGGTATTTGCTGCTCTTGTCCTTCTAGATGGTCGTGGGTTTGGGAGCAGCTGTGTAAGGATTCATGGTGAGTTACTGCAGTGCATCTTGTAGATAGTACACACGACTGCTACTGTTCGTCGGTGGTGGAGGGTTTGAATGTTTGTGGCAGTGGGAGAAATCAAGCGAGCTGCTTTGTCGCAGAAGACTGGAGGCCAAATCACTGAGTGTCTGTAAGACAGAGAAAGATAGATTGTTGGTCAATAAGGGGATCAGGGGAAATACTACACCCCTGTATGCTTCACCGATGCCGGTGTCGATGTATTTACATTGTGTACCTAATGTTGCCCTATTATGTATTTTCTTTCCTTTTCTTCTGTTGAGATCTGTTTGAGCTGCTCGCAGAAAAATACTTTTCACTGTACCTCGATACACGTGACAATAAACAAATCCAAATGGGGAGGAGAAAAGAGAATGGGGAAGAGAAAAATATCAGCCATGATTGAATAGCGGAGCAGACTCGATGGGCCAAGTGGCCTAATTCTGCTCCTATGTCTTATGGTCCTGGATGGTGTTGAGCTTCTTGAGTGTTGTTGGAGCTGAACTCATCCAGGCAAGTGGAGAGTATTCCAATTCACTCCTGACTTGTCGATTGTGGGCAGGCTTTGAGGGGTCAGGAGGTGAGTTACTTGCCGTAGGAATCCTAACCTTTGACTTGCCCTGGTAGCCATATATATTCAGTTTCTGATCAATGGTAACCCCCAGGATATTGATTGTGGGGGATTCAGCGATGGTAATGCCATTGAATTTCATGGGGCGATGGTTGAATCCTCTCGTAGGAGATGGTCATTGCCTCACACTTGTGTGGCACGAATGTAATTTGCCACTTGTCAGCCCAAGCCTGGATATTGTCCAGATCTTGCTGCAATTGGACCTGCACTGTTTTATTGACTCTTTGGAACTGAAGAGAGTTAGAGATGTGGTGGGATTTATGCTGTTGAAAAAGTGGCGGGGAGGCAGGGTGAAGGTGGAACAGAAGTAGAGGTCAGGGATGTGTTCGAGGTTGGGAGAGATTAATGGTTGTAAAGAAATAAAGCGCAAGTCCAGAAGAGGTATTAATAGCAGAATGACCGTCCGCTAAATTTGAAAACAAAAACAAGATAGACTGGCACTTGGCAAAAATAAAAATGCCATCTCCTGTATATTGGGGGAGACCAAACGCAGATTGAGTGACCGATTTGTGAATAACCTCTCAATCTGCAAGTGTGACCCTAGCCTTCTGGTCGCTTGCCATTCCAATTCACTATCTTGCTCTCATGATCACAATTCTGTTTTCATTCGGCTACAATATTCCAGTGAAGCTCAAAGCAAGCTAGAGGAACAGCACCTCACCTTCCTATTAGGCACTTGACGTCTGGACTTAACATTGAGCTCAACAACTTCAGACCACGAACACTGTATCCCATTTAGATTTTTTATTTAGTATTTATTTGTTCGTGGGTTGTGGGTGTCGCTGGCTGAGTCAGCATTTATTGCCCATCCCTGAGAGCATTTAAGAGTCAACCACATTGCTGTGGGTCTGGAGTCACACATGTGGGCCAGACCAGGTAAGGATGACAGATATCCTTCCCTAAAGGACATTAATGAACCAGATTGATTCAACGACAATCAAAAATGGTTTCCTGGTCACCTTTAGATTTTTAAGTCAAGATTTTTAATAAATTCAAATGTCACCATATGCCATGGTGGGATTCGAATTCAGGTCCCCAGAGCATTACTCTGGGTCTCTGGATTACTAGACAAGCAACAATATCACTAAGCCACTGCCTCCCCTCTGACTGCCTTCCAACATGACAAGGAATGAGATTTTAAAATGGATTATTCTAAGAATTGTAAATCTGGAACTGCCAAACACGAGGATTCTGGTTCTAAGGTTATTCGGAAAGAGATGGAAAGATTTTGATCTTTCACAAAATCGAGGAATATAGGGAGCGGGTAGGAAAGTGAATACGATGAATAGTACAAGTTCAAGGTGCCACATGATCTACTATTTCTTAAGCGCTTTCATGAAAGAATGTTTAATTTCTACGTTTACATTTTTGTGCATCAACATTATTTTCCAGCTTTTTAACAATTTGGTTTGCTAACATTTCAGGCTGTTATCTGCTTCTATGCCAGAATTCAGCACTCCTATTCTTTGTCTGCTGCTCCCTTGTGTTCAGTTCTGTTAAGGGCCGAGGTTACCGTCTATCCTCCTGTTCTGATGAAATACTAACCATTCAACTGTGTATTTCCAGCATTATCTTTTTTTTTTGTAAGATGATTACTTGCTTCTGTAACCCTCGTTGGTTCAGCAAGAGTGAGGAAAATAGCTAAACTTCATCTAGAGTTCCAGATGAAATGCTGTAGTCAATTTGCAGCAGGTTTAATAAATTTTCTGAAGTCAACCGAAATATTTCCTGTGACCCAGGATGCTGAGGAAGATGCTGAACGCAGTCGTCAGTTGAATTTATTGCGCCAGCTCTGCCTGCCGATGATGTGCTTTGTGCTCCACACCGTACTGCACAGCACCAAGCAGTACCAGCAATGCTTAAAACTGGCTGATATCATTGCGTCAGAACAACACAAGCTTTATCAAGTAAGTCGTATATAGAGATTCGCTATCATTTAGATTTTTGTTTGAAGATGGTTTTATTTGTAGGATTCCTTAATAAATCAGAAATGATTTGAATATGCTGCAGAGACGGGTAGTGACTTTCTATCAGTCGTATATTTAAAAATGTTATTCAAATCAAGGCAAAGCTTTTATCGTCAATGGCTGAAGATTGCTGTCCCATAACCAATTTTAAAAGATGGTGAGTCACTAAATGCTTTTGATGTATTTAATTTGAAAAGAATGCTGAAAGAATTTAGCACAACGTGCATGACATTGGTGGACATGGCAGCCTTGCTTAAGGCTTCATCCACAATTGTATACATAATTTATATGCTTTTAAAAGGACTCGTCCCGATGAGATCTTGTGGACAAGGTGATTATCAATAATTATGTGAAGGATTGACTCAAGAAATGTTGATGTTTAATTAACGTGCTGTTGACTTTGTAAATTGTATATTTTTTCTGATTTTACTAATACTGATTTAGAAGCAACAGATTTACACTTAAGCTGCTCTATTGCAGTCGAATCATAGAATGGCTGCAGCACAAAAGGCTGCCACTCAGCCCATTGCATTTGTGCAGTCTCTGAGGTACACTGAGGTAGTTCCATTCCTTTGCCTATACCCCGGAACCCTGCAAATTCTTTTGCTTCAGATATTTATCCAATTTAATTTGGAAAGTCGCAGTTGAATCTGCCTCCATCGCAATCTCAGACCCTGGTGCATTCCAGACCCTAACTATTTGCAGCTCAAACAAGAGAAAAAACAAAAAATCCTTGACACAGGAAATCTTTCCACCGCCACAAAGTCCCCTCCCTCACTTTCCATGTCAGAAAATGATGCACATCCAGGAGGAAGCAAAAAAGTGGGAAAAAAGCTCTGAACGAAGGGTTAAAAAAATTAACCAGGATACAATAATGGCTTTCACTTGATGATCACTAATAGTGTTCAATGAAAATGCCTTCAGCTCTCTATTTGTTCAGAAATCTTGATTTCTGATGTTGCCATGATGGTGGAGGTCAAATGTGATGTGAGGATTTTGCTGAAGGACAGAATGCAAATAAATGTCATGTTTAACAATTTATTTTTATATATGCAACAGGTATTTTCCAAAGAGGAAATCACTAAATTTTTACGTTTGCTGAGAGAGTCATCAATCATGCTGTTGGATCAGAACCTTGATCCCTTGGGATATGAATTGCAGCCCTAGAAAAGCTGTGAAAGGCTATGATTCTATCAAATAAGAATCTGCAATTTGCAGGCTTCTTTAAGGACAAATTCCCTCTTCCCGCCAACCTTTGCCTTAATTTCTGCTTCGGAAGCCTGCAGTTTGGTTAGCAGGAAAAAGCAGATACTTGGATTTATAATTTTATTGATAATTTGTAATTTTTTTTGTACAAAAGTCTTTTTTCAACCTTAAGGCTGTGTGTCATCTGTCAGACTTGTATTTTGTAATTATTACAATAAAGTGGAAAAGTTTCAATGTTGATGTAATCATCCCCGCTGTTCTTCCATCATTAAAAAATATTCTGTGAATTCTAAAGATAACACTCAACCCATGCATTGAACAAGTTGACAAATTGGTACGATACAGTTTGATAATTTCTATTAATGACACTATTATTTCGCTTTTTAATTAACTTTTAAATTGCTTTAATATAGCTGGGCGTGTTTATATCCAAATAATTTCTGTTGAAGCATGTGAAATAGTTGAAATGCAGAAAAGATGCAATGTAGTTACCTATTCTTTTGGTCAAGGTTTGCCCTTTTTTAAAGAAACTTGAGACTTGAATACGTGATCTAGGTTGAAACCTCTGTGCAGTACTGAGGGAGTGGTGCTTTGTTGGAGTTGTCATCCCTCGATTAAACTGCGACTGGCCTTATGGGTGGATGTAAAAGATTCCAAGGCACCATTCAAAGAAGAATACGGGAGTTGCATATAAAATTACACTTCATTTGTCCAACTGGCCTATGTCAGTGTTTATGCTGCACATACTTCTCGAGTCCTGGCATACATTTATCCCTCAACCAACATCACTAAAATAGAGTAAGTGATAATTGATCTCAGTATTTATGGAGCCTTGCTGTGTGCAAATGTGCTGCTGCATTTCTTGCTGATTTTATTTCAAAAGTATTTAATTGGCTAAAATGTACTTTAGAATGTTCCTGAAGGCATCAAAAGCATTATATAAATATATTTGTTCTTCGCAAATCTGTACTTTCTCGCAATAATCTTGGTAAACTCCAGTGTTCCTTGCAATTTATGTTCTATATCATTAACCGAAAGTCACAAAACAAATAGACTTATTGTAAGTAAAGTCGCCATAGACCCAGGTGACCATAGGCTGCTTTCCCCTTTTGAAGGTGTTAGGACATTGCTGTAAAACCTGTTGTCTGTCCTTTGTTCCCTTTTCAATCCCCATCCTGCTGCCTGCTTTGATCTACAGCCTTCTGGTTAGCTGCTACAACAACACTGCGCCATTTGGGATTTCTCTTAAACTACAGATTTTAGGCAGAGCTGGAACACCCCTGTCCTGATGGACAAGGTCAAGACCTCCCCATTAGGTTCTGTAGCAGAACACGTGATGCCACTTTGATAGACTTGGCAAGCAGCCAATCGGTGAGTGTAGAGTTCTCGGCATTCTCCTATTGCCTGCGTTTGGGTGGAGCCAGTCAGAAACTTAAGGTGGGTCTTCGGTAGAGTTCCATCTTTTGTTTCAGTTCTGTAAAGGAAGTTCAGCTAGAAGGTAGTTGAGAATCTCCCTCTCTGCCAGACAATTTTAAGAGGCATTCTAGTTGAGGCTGTGGGGACTTTTTTGTTTAAAAGGGGCAGACAGGCATCAGAACTGGGAAAGAGATCTTTTGAATGTGAAAATGCCAGTCATTTTTGCACTGGTCAGTAACTCTTACAGTTCTGTCTGAAGGTCTGGGAAGAGTTCAAAATGTGGCTTACGGTGAGAGCATTCATGATAAAACAGCCAGAGTTTTGTACAGAAATCAAGCAAGTGAAAATCTGCTAATTCCACATTAGAGCCCAGTATTTCACAGGGAGACTAAAGCTCTATCTGATGGTCGAGGAGCAGAATTACACTGATTTGAACATCCCATTTATAGCACCATCTGGTGCCTGACGATGGGAATTGCATTGACCTGAACATCTTGTACGTAGCTCCATCCTGTGGTGGAAAGATGGGACTGCGCTGACCCAAATTCCTTGAGCAAATCTATTCCTAGGGGCTGCAATCCACAGCAGTGAAGACTTGCCTCAAATGTTTCCCTTTAATCCCTTTTTTTAAATCCTCCAATCCTCCATGCATTCACCCAGGGTGTCATTACAAGGGGGAGAGCTGACTGGTGGTGATTGAACCTGACGATCACCACACCTTAGGCAAGGGGCAAGGCTGAGAAAGTGGAACCTTCTTGAATATCTTCAGCCAGTACCTGTTGGACTCTCTTTGCCTCACCAGCCAGCTGTCCAGTCAACTGAGCTAGACTGGCTTTTACTTTTTGTAGAATTTAAATGAAGTTTTAACTTATCTGTTGAAGGGATAAATTGCAAAACAACATTCTGAAGAGATGCATGGATTGCCCATAAAATAGTAACCTGAACATCAGCCTATTTTACCTCCCTCCTAGATGGTATGCAGCAAGTCAGATTGGACATGTTTTGTAAGATTGCAGTGAAAATAGTTCTGAAAAGTATCATCTGACCAATCTACCATTAAGAAATTACCTGAAGTCACTATTGAAAATTGAGTTGGATTTTCCTTTTAACCTTTTATAAAGGTACCAGCAACAGTCTGTTTCAGTAGCTGAGGGGTTGCGAATGATGCAGAACATTGTGCAATTAGCAGTGATCCCCACTGCTGACCTTATGATTGGGGGGGGTGGTAATTGACGAAGCAGCTGCAGATGGTTGGACCAAGGACACTAGCCTGAGGAATTACGGCAGTGATGTCCTGGGGCTGAGATGATTGATCTCCACCACCATGACCATCTTTCTTTGTGCCAGGTATGACTCCAACAAGTGGAGAGTTCTCCCTCTGATTCCATTGATCCAGATTTGCAAGGGCACCTTGATGTCAAGGCCAGCCAATCTCATTTCACCTCTTGGGGTTTGGCTCATTAATCCATGTTTGAACTAAAGCTGTAATAAGGACGGAGTAGCCTGGCGAAACTCAAAGTGAGCGAGAGTGAGCAGTTTGATTCTGAGTAAATGTTGTTTGATATAGCACCGTCAACGACACTTTCCGTCACATTGCTGATGATCGAGAGAAGGCTGATGGGGTGGTAATTGTAAAAAGTTCTCCATGGGATGTGGGTATTTATTGCCCATCCCTAATTGTCCTTGAACTTAGCGGTTAGCATCATTTCAGAGGGTATTTTAAGAGCCAACCACATTACTGTGGGTCTGAAGTCACATGTAAGCCAGATAAGGATGGCAGATTTCCTTCCCTGAAAGGCATTAGTGAACAAGATGTTTTTTTACAACAATTGACAATTGGTTTAATTCCAGATTTTAATAGAATTCAAGTTTCATCATCTGCCATGGGATTCAAACCCTGGTCCCCAGAGCATGACCCTGGGCCTCTGGATTACCTGCTCAGTGACAACATGACTATACCACCATCTCCCATCATTCCTGGGCAATTTCCCACATTGCTGGGTAGATTCCAGTCTTGCAGCTGTACTGGGACAACTTGGCTAGGAGGACAGCTATTTCTGGAGCTCATGTCTTCAGTACTGTTGCTATAATGTTGTCAGGGCCCATGGCCGTTGCTATATCCAGTGCCTTCAGTCATTTCTTGATACTGTTAAGAACCCGACTGATGTTAGATGAAAGGATATCGCAAAACTCAGAAGGGTAACTTGGAACGCCAGTCCTTAGTTGTGTATTTTTCAATTTGGTGTAATGTCAGGAAAAATATTCAAATCAGTGAAGAAAGGTCCAATCTTGTAATCATTCAAAGAAAAGGATGTTTATTAAACTGTATAACACATAAAAAGGAGCCACAATACAAAACACAGGTAACCATAGTAATGGCTACACATAGTGTACTTGAATTAACCCCATTCCACATCTATCTGCATTCCTAAACTCCAAGAGTGCCCCTTTTCCCAAAACAACATTTCATAAGGTTGAACATTACACGTCAAATCCAGAAAGTAGTTACCACACAATTTGTATCTATTTTAGGACGCTCTTCTGGTTCAGTGCAGAATCTTTGAAATTTTCAAAATAGCAGCTTCAGCGTAGAGGCCTGCTTTCAGGAGAGGTTCAGTTTCCAGCTGGACGTGTCCATGATCTAGATGCTCTTTAGCCATGCTACTGTCTCGAGTACAGAACTACAGATCTCTTTTGCTCTTATCCTATCTAAACAAATCATCTCCGAAGTCATGAATTTAGCATGCAAGTGTGACGTGCGTTTGTCTCCACTTTGAACTGCTACCTTCTGTAGTTTTAACACTAATAATTCTGTACTCCATTGTTCTCCACTTAAATAAATGTTTGCCCTGTTACTAAGCTAATTAGCATATCAAAGATCCTCCGAGCAGCTGAAGCCTCATCAATTCCCTTTTATTCATGTGGAATTAATAAAATTTACCAAGACTGACATCTATGATACGGGGGACCTCAGGAAGTGGCCAAGATGGATCATCCACTCGACACTTCTGGGTGAATATGTCTGCAATGCTTCAGCCTTGTCTCTTGCACTGATGTACTGAACTCCCTCATTATTGAGGTATTTGTGGAGCTTCCTCCTCCCGTTAGGTGTGTAATTGCCCTCCAGCATTCAGGATTGGATGTGGCAGGACTGCATAACTTAGATTATGATCTGTTGGTTGCGGGATCGCTTAGCTGTGTCTATCCATGCTGCTTTCTGAGTTTGGCATGCAAGCAGTCCTGTGTTGTAGTGATACCAGGTTGACATTTTGTTTCGGTATGCCTTCCTGCACTCTTCATTGAACCAGGATTGATTACTTGGTTTGATGGTAATGGTAGAGTGAGGGATACGCCGGGCCATGAGTGTTGCAGATTGTGGGCAGCACGGAAGCACATTGGTTAGCACTGTGGCTTCACAGCGCCAGGGTCCCAGGTTTGATTCCCCGATGGGTCACTGTCTGTGCGGAGTCTGCACGTTCTCCCCGTGTGTGCGTGGGTTTCCTCCCACAGTCCAAAGACGTGCAGGTTAGGTGGATTGGCCATGATACATTGCCCTTAGTGACCAAAAAGGTTAGGAGGGGTTCCAAAAAGGTTAGGAGGGGTTATTGGGTTACGGGGATAGGGTGGAAGTGAGGGCGGTGCAGACTCGATCGGCCAAATGGCCTCTGTCTGCACTGTATGTTCTATGTGGTTGAATACAATTGTGCTGCTGATGGCCCACAGCACCTCATGGATTCCCAGTCAGAGTTGTTAGATCTGTTCGGAGTCTATCCCCTTTAACATGGTGGTAGTGCCACACAACACGATGGAGGATATCATTATGAAGGTGAGACTTTGCCTCCACAAAGACTGCTGTGGTCACTCCTCCAATACCGTTATGGACAGACACACGAGATGTGGGGGTGGTGGAGACATTCCACTCTGGAGGGGGGGGAGGGTTTTGCCAACTGGAGACGGGGTGGAGATTTTGCCATGAGGAGAGGGGGGCTAGAGACTGCCACTCTGGGGGAGGGGGTGGAGACTGTGCCACTCTGGGGGAGGGGGTGGAGACTGCCACTCTGGGGGAGGGGGTGGAGACTGTGCCACTCTGGGGGAGGGGGTGGAGACTGTGCCACTCTGGGGGAGGGGGTGGAGACTGTGCCACTCTGGGGGAGGGGGTGGAGACTGCCACTCTGGGGGAGGGGGGGGACTGTGCCACTCTGGGGGAGGGGGTGGAGACTGTGCCACTCTGGGGGAGGGGGTGGAGACTGTGCCACTCTGGGGGAGGGGGTGGAGACTGTGCCACTCTGGGGGAGGGGGTGGAGACTGTGCCACTCTGGGGGGAGGGGGCGGCGGAGACTGCCGCTCGGGGGGGGGTGGGGGTGGGTTGAGGGCGTGGAGACTATGCCACTGGTGGAGGAGGGTGGAGACTGCCACTGTACGGGAGGGGGTAGTGGAGACTCTGCCACTGTAGGGGGAGGAGGGAGACTGTGTCCACTCTGGGGGAGGGGGGGACTGTGTCACTCTGGGGGAGGGGGGAGACTGTGCCACTGTGGGGGAGGGGGGAGGACTGTGCCACTGTGGGGGAGGGGGGACTGTGTCACTCTGGGGGAGGGGGTGGAGACTCTGCCACTCTGGGGGGAGGGGGGGAGACTGTGTCACTCTGGGGGGAGGGGGTGGAGACTCTGCCACACTGGGGGAGGGGGGGGACTGTGTCACTGGGGGAGGGGGGGACTGTGTCACTGGGGGAGGGGGGGGACTGTGTCACCTGGGGGAGGGGGGGGACTGTGTCACTCTGGGGGAGGGGGGAGACTGTCACTCTGGGGGAGGGGGGGGACTGTGTCACTCTGGGGGAGGGGGGGGACTGTGTCACTCTGGGGGAGGGGTGGGGACTGTGTCACTCTGGGGGGAGGGGGGGACTGTGTCACTCTGGGGGAGGGGGGGGACTGTGTCACTCTTGGGGGAGGGGGGGACTCTGCCACTCCTGGGGGAGGGGGGGGACTCTGCCACTCCTGGGGGAGGGGGGTATATTACCGCCGCCGCTGCGCTTCGTACCTCCCCCTCCCGATGGAGCGGTGGCGGCGCCGAGCGGAGTCTCTGGTGTGAAGCGGACGCCCGGCCCGAAGGAAGCTGTGCCCGGGGGTCAGAGTGGTCAGCGGCCGGAGCCGGGCCGCTCCGGGGCCATGGGGCTGTCCGGGGCGCTGGGCCCACGCGGGCGGCTGCTGCTGGGCCTCCTGGTCAATCTGTTGTCCTCCATCTGCATCGTGCTGCTGAACAAGTGGATCTATGTGGAGATCGGCTTCCCCAACATGAGCCTGACGCTGCTGCACTTCCCTCAGCACCGGCCTGGGCCCTCTCCCTCTGCCGCAGCCTCAACATCTTCTCCCCCAAGAGCCTGCGGGCCGCCCACGTCCTGCCGCTGGCGCTCAGCTTCTGCGGCTTCGTGGTCTTCACCAACCTGTCGCTGCAGAACAACAGCATCGGCACCTACCAGCTGGCCAAGGCCCTGACCACCCCGGTCATCATCGCCATTCAGACCGGCTGCTACAAGAAGACTTTCTCCTCCAAGATAAAGCTGACATTGGTGAGGAGCAGAGAGACT